>NC_036850.1:20830769-20891940 GCF_002910315.2 Salvelinus sp. IW2-2015 | reverse complement strand
CAGGAGAGCGAGAGATCTGATCCCAGACCAGAGCAGACGAAGGGGAAGGAAGGGAATTGATGGAGCTTTGTGGAAGGGGATTTGTCAGGAGCAACAGAGTGGGGAGCACAGTTGGCCCATGTGGACAGCTGAGACAGCACCACATCGCAGCCACATCAGCCTGACATCGGCCTGACTACTCCCTTCAGCACCAATCACCTCACTAAGTTCCTGTCGTCACCGATTGGGCTGGAATCGGAAAACTCCCCCACATGTCCTGCTGCTGTTACCAGTACAAATTAACCCCATTTTGGCATCAGTGTCTTTGTTCTCTGCATATTTCTCCCAGTAAAATAACCTCCTCTGTGCTGTATAAAGTATAGCATTATTATATATCTTATCTAGGGCTTCTATTTCTATGTTCTAGAACATGTTCAGTGTCTCCAGTCTTGAGAGTTATGGCAACCATATCAGGTGAAATAATTAAGCAATAAGGCCAGAGGAGGTGTGGTATACGGCCAATATACCACGGCTAAGAGCTGTTCTTATGCACGATGCAACACAGATTAACTGGACACAACTCGCCGCGGAGTGCCTGGATACAGCCCTAGCCATGGTATATTGGCGATATACCACAAATCCCTGAGTTGCCTTATTGCATTTTGTAAACGCTGCGTGTAACACATCCGGTGTCAGGATAAATAAAATGCAAGGTCTGCTAACTTTCTTTTATTATGTTTAATTACCGCAAACAATGAATGGCAAATGCAATTTTCGTATATACGGGTTCGCTGTTTCACCGCGCAGGATGAACAGAGAACTGTGGAATGTACTCAAATAGTAGTTTTTATACTATGACAATTTTATTCTCAACGTGTCCAGTTGGCCTATCACAGTAGAGGCTGGGCGTGGTTTAGACTTTGCCCCCCTTTGCTGGCCCTTTGTCCAAGCCCCTTGGCACGTTCCTTTGTCCACATCTGGTTGCTGGGTAGATTAGCTCCTTCTTGGGTCTGTCGATTCTACACTAAAACAGTTCCTAATATGGTATTGTCCAGTATTCTAAACTCTTGGTTGGTCTAGAGAGCTGCACCCCTCCCCTCTCCAGACTGTCCACCGCTTTTATGGCCTGTGTTGGTCATTCCTTACACCTACACACACTATACAGAGGGGGTTGTGCGTGCATGTGTGTAGCAAAACAATATTCCTCTTCAACCAATATGCTAACAGGCTATTATGCATAAACATAAATCCTAACAATTTATAAACTGGTTACCAATGTAATTACTTTTTTTTTTGTCATACCGTGGTATACTTAAGTGGTAATGCCCGAGAAGCAGGTGTTTGGAGGATATATTGGCATGAGTGTTGTCAGGCCCATGACAAAGTCGAGTGCCGGCAAACCGTACCAATATATCCTCCAAATACCGGCTTCTCGGGCATTATAACCTTTATACAACGGGTTACCAACATATTCAAATAATGATTTACATATTTATTAAAAATGTTATTTTTATGAATTTATTCATTCTGTATCTATGGGCGCTACCCAGTCATTCGTTCTAAATGTTATATTGCCATACTGGCAGGCAACGTTCTTATCCCTTGCTTGCTAGCTAGCCAACTACGGCTAACTTACAACCATGTCAAACGGTGCAGCCAGAATAACAACAAAGTAGCTGCATTTGCAATAACTGTTCTCTAGTGACATTTATCTGGATACATCCATAACAATGAGATAAAGAGGCACGACTTCACCTAGCATAGAAAATGTGCTCTCTATGTCAGGACACTGTTGTTCAGGAGCTAGTCAACAACAGAGCTATATCAAATCACTGAAGCTGGAAAGACCGCAAACTAGCTGCACTTTGTTTCATTTGACTTGTTTTCTATTGATATTTATTTTTATATATCTATAAAAATGATACTGATTCATGATTTCGAATGGCTGAGAAAAGCTGCCTGCCTGTCTGTCTCATCCCGACACGTTCATTACTATGCGACAGCTGGAAATAGAATATTGGAACAATGCTGCAAATGTCAGAGAGACAGACAGCAAGGTTTATACAACTCTCCGCTGTTGAAAACTAAATGTTAGTCTAAAAGAAATGTGAGAAAATGTCTAGATGTTTTTGATAGTGGAGATCAAGTTTATAAATTACCTGGCTGGGCTGATAAAACAGTGGATTGCACAGTCACATGGAACAGAGTGAATAGGCATTTTAAAGTCATAGATTTAGTCGGTAACTTGTGGTATAGACACCGGATTGAACGCGGTTTTAACAAATCAGCATTCAGGATTAGACCCACCCGTTGTATAAGATCTGATATACCATGGCTTTCAGTCAATCAGCATTCAGGGGTCAAACCACCCAGTTAATAATTGGATTGTGATCACAGCAGCATGTCGAATTGGATGAGGTATCCATGATGATATGGTTTCCTGTCATAGCAGACAGCTGCAGTACATGGAGTAGAAGAAAGATGACCTCGGCCACATTCTGTCACATGTACATCTGTCAACTCAACTACTTCAAATGGCCCAGAGGCTCAGGCACTACAATCCACACTAGCCTCTAGCCTGCAAACATCAGAATCCTCCTGGATTTAACAAAAATTGTTGGTGTAATCAGATTAATTCATGGTGAGTTTTAATTTGTTGCTGTCAAGAAATATCAGGCTTTGGAGATAAGTTATGGATCTCTGCTGACAACGTATCAAAAGCTGAATAAAACAGGATGCATCCTCGTCCACTCATCTGGGATAGTGAAGAACACGCACTGAACTGTGTGTGTGTGTGTGTAGTTGACAGGATTGTGGCATTTAATTGTGAATGTGTGTGTCAGTGTGAGATGAGAATCATACGCAAAAGTCCTGGAATGAACTATGACCCTTCCAAGGTAGGATGACATCTCTATAACTCACAAGTAGCCTAATGCGGCTACATTTGAACACGCAAGAGGGGTGACTAACTATGGTGTTAACACTATAACACCAGCAGTATATCACACAGGCTTTTTATTGATGCATTGTATTTTACCAGGCAGATTGATTAAAAACAAATTCTTATTTACAATGAAGGCCTGACGTAACATATTTATCTCCATCCATCCATGAGTTCTACTGGAGTAGACTACACGGTGCCAGCTGGTGTTGATCCATGGTAGTGGTACAACCATCACATGACTCAGTGAGTAAGATTCATTGTTGCAATCTTGTAGTAGCCTAAGACATAGAGACAGGACACATCAAAACATGCATCTAAATCTGAGAGGTCCCTCTCCAGCATTGATCCTCCTGTGTTTTCAGAAGCACTGTAAATGTGAGATGGAGTGACGGCCCAGTGTAACGATGGGTTCTGACAGCTAAGCAGAGGCGCAGTCTTGGCTGAGAGCGCCATGTGTTGTGTAACCAGCCCATTGTTACCACTCTGGACTGTCAACGCCATTAACATTCACAGGAATCAAAATGAGCCAGTCAGCCAGGGCCATGGACAACTGTTGGCTCCTTATGTGCAGGAAGCAACAGGGCTGGCGAGATAGGATGAGGGATGGAAACAGAAAGACACATGGGCAAAGGAAGGCATTGAGCCAGAAAGAAAGACAAAAGCTGAAGATAATTGAATCATGTTTCTTTCTTTCTTTACAAAACAAAAAAAATACACTGTCACACAGACAAGGCCCTTAAAGCTGTTCTATTTGAGCTCTGCTCAGTCATTCTGTGTGTGCCCTGTTTGCAGCAGAACATCACTGGAGGCAAGTGGAGGAACAGCCACTCCAGGGGAAAGAATGGAGAAGAGAATGAAATGATGAGAGGAGCTTTAGTCTATTTGACTAACCACTGGAAATGGAAACAGATCAGCTGACACAGAACACTGCAGCTTGAAGACTCTTTTGGCACATCAGCTATATCTGTTATCACACCCTCATAAACACTTCTACATTCTAAAACAGAGCGGTGTGAGAAATTATTATTTTAGGCTCAATCTGTGAAGTCACAGGTTCTGACATGCATTTCGCTACACTCGCAATAACATCTGCTAACCATGTGTATGTGACGAATAAAAATGTGATTTGAAGACCACAGGACCAATCCAGTTAGAATACCTTATTCACAGTTCAGTCAAATAAGATTAATTGGCCCAAATGTATGTATGAACCCAGTGGGTATGTAAAGTGTGTGGAATGGCTGTATTACCTCTGTGTAAATTAATATTTACCGTGTGGGAATGTGTGTGTGTGTGTGTAATAGCATAATGACTAGAGGTTCACTTCATATGGAACAAACACCCAGGGCATCCCCAGTGGCCCACTGCCCTGCTGTTACCTCTATCATCCAGGACATTCACATGACTGAATAGTACCCAGGTGCTTTCAGAGGGGAGCCCCCTCTCCCTGTGATGTCAGTGTGGACTGTTGACGTTCTTTCCACACTGTTCAGACGGAATGATTTATTCATAATCATGGTAGCATAATAAACATTGAACGCACTGACAGTTAAACCCAAGGCCTCTCGCACGGCATGCACACACCCAACCCCAGCATTCGCTACACTAAAACATTCTTATATCCTTCAGTCTGTCTTTCCTTGGCTTCATTTGGTTCTTTTTTTATCCTTTAATTATATTTTAATATAAAACAAGCCCACATATGATGAATCGACTATGTTGAGAAGTGCGCCTCCCTCCCCTGTCCTGTTTGGAGTTGGAGATAGGCGCTTCCCAGCGGAGGCTCTTTATGTACTGGCCTCTTTTCCTCTGAAATGTTCACGTTCTCTTTAACGGACATAGAAGAACCTGTTCTGGAGCCGGAGGGAGACAACTGCACAACTAACCTCCCACCAGAAAAATTATTTAAAAAAAGATTTCTTTAAAAAAAGGAATAAAAACTGAATAGTCCGAGTGGAGGAGTAGGTTCTGGAAGCTGAGGGGGTCTGGAGCTCTGTATACTGGAAGCACTTTGGCACAGAGCCAATGCCCCAAGTAAGGCCCCACACAGGAGGGTGAGAGACAGACAGCATGCAGCGCCACACTACCAACCAACACAGATACAGGAATGATCAGGGCACAGAGAGACAGACCGAGAGAGATTGAGAGCACCTGACAAACATGTGGAGGAAAAGGCCAGCCTCCCCCATTATCATCACGTTTTGGAGAAGAAAAGAAGAGTTTGAGGAGGTGACAACGCCACAGTGGAGAGACTGGGAGAACAGGAGGAGGAAGGGGGTAGAGGGAGGCTGATGGACTGGACAGAGGAGGAAGACAACCAGCTGACAGAAAGCTATACAACACATACAGGACTTCTGTTCCTTTCCTTCAGAAGATTAGAGAGGGAAGGTAACACGGGAGGGTTTACTACAGTCCCAGAGGAAAACAGGTACAGGTCAGGTATCAGGTAGGGTGTGGTCTACAGGTGAGGCTGGATGAGGAGTTCCGGTCCTGCTCCAGTTAGTT
Source organism: Salvelinus sp. IW2-2015 (assembly GCF_002910315.2). NCBI lineage: Eukaryota > Metazoa > Chordata > Actinopteri > Salmoniformes > Salmonidae > Salvelinus > Salvelinus sp. IW2-2015. The sequence continues at coordinate 20,886,512 of NC_036850.1, read as the reverse complement.
TCCCCCAGCCTGGACGCTCCCTCCCTCCCTCCGCTCTAGTCTGCTGTGTCTTCCCTCCCTGCCCCTCACAGGTAGAGCTCCTTGGCTCTGATATGCGACAGCTTGTCTCTCAGCATGCGGAAGGAGGGCCGCAGCCCCACGTCCAGGGTCCAGCACTGCTTCATGACGTCGTAAACCACCACTGGGCAGCCGTCGGGGGCGTCCATCTTGTAACCCTTCTCCACCCGCGGCACCACCTCCTTCAGGGGCTGAGGAGCAGAGGGGAGGGCGTTATCAACCCAACGACATACTCTCCTATTACGTTCTAACATCCTCCACTGTCTGAACAGTGGCCTCAACCCATCTGCCTGTGCACAAGCTTCACAGCTATTAAATGATACGAAATACATCACTCATCAAGATAGCCATTTTTGCCTTGCATTGGAGAAAGCAATACAGATAAGGCTGCTGCCCCTTGCTGGAGTCACCTCACAATGTCATACTTACAATTCTGGGGTAAGGCACACGCCCAAAGGAGTAGATCTCCCATAGCAGGATACCATAACTCCACACGTCTGACTTAGTGGAGAACCTCTGTGGAGGGAGCAGAAAGAGGTCAACTACACAAGACACCACAGACACAAAGACAGAGCTTAGGCTACACTATTTAAACATCCTCCCATCTACACTCCCTCCTTCGTCCAATCCCCTCTTTTTCAACCCTCACCTTCTCTCGCAGGGCTTCGGGGGAGGTCCATTTGACGGGCAGTTTGGCAGTGTCCTGTGTGGACGAGGCCTCCTTGGTCAGACCAAAGTCGCTGACCTTGGCGATGTTGTCGTCAGACACCAGRACGTTCCGGGCCGCCAGGTCTCTGTGCACAAAGTTATTGGCCTCCAGGTATTCCATGGCTTCACATACGTCACTGCACAGCAGATGTGAGAGACAGATAAAGAGAGAAACAATGGGATCACTCAGCCAAGAAAAAATAACTAATTTCATTGTAGATAAGTGATACCAATAGCCATTTAAAATACTTTGGTTTCRGGCATCCTCTCCAGGGAAATCACATTATAATTGAATAAAGAAATCCAATACTGCAGAASTTCCTGAGGATGACTTACAGTGAGAATTTGAGCAAACAGTCTCCTCCCAGCACGGTCCGTCCTCGAGAACGGAGGTAGTCCACTAGACTGCCCTGTGGTGGGGGGAGAGAGGGATGGCTGTCAAACTGGGAAGTAGGAACAGACCCCATCATAAAGGGACAGTGGACTCCAGCCCACGGCCTAGATAGAGTAGTCCCTGGTCCAGCAAGACTAGACTGAAGTACCTTGGCCATGTACTCTGTGACGATGTAGAGACTGCCCCTCTCCTCTACGATCACACCCAGCAGCTGAACCAGGTTGTTGTGCCTCAGTTGCCTGCAGGGAAGAGAGTTTAAGTGACATAGCTACGCACTAAGGTGTACAGACACAGAAACACAGTCATAAGGTTTTAGAGAAAGTGGGTAAGACCATAAAACAGAATGGTTGAGACTTACGTCATGACGGAGGCCTCAGCGATGAACGCCTGGGCCGTGGCGTCGTGTTTGATGCACTTCACTGCCACCTTGGTCCCTCTGTAGTCCCCCACCATCACATCTGAACAGATACATAGAGATGTAACACTGGACAACGACACACAGACCTCACACGGGGATGGAAAGAGACGCTTCTTTATCAGCACTGGTCTCAGTTAGGGTCTTTACCTCCAAACTCCCCTTTGCCAATGGTCTGGATGAGCTTGAGTTCCTTTCTGTTCAAGGCCCAGCCGCCTGTGGAGCAGCAACAGAGAGAAAGTCAGACTCTGGTTCCAGCAGAACTAATGAAACATCATTCTTCCCCAGACAGAGCAAAGCACAAGTTTAAAGACTTACTGCTAATTCAAGTGATTAAGCCCAGGTTTCCTGTACTACAGAAGATGAAGACAGACTGAGTCACTGTGTATTCTTACAGACCAAGAGTGACTCAGAGAATGGAAACACAAGGTTAGTAAAGTGTTCTTACTCCTGGAGAATTCATCCTGGGCGGCCACCGTTCCCTCCATCAGCTTTGGCTTGATGAGTCTGGTACAGAGGCCGTCYGCGTCTTTAGTGTAGTGCTGAATGGAGATAGGCGAGAGAGAACATGGTGAGTTGGATAGTGTGTATATTAACAGGTTCTGCATAGTCACACTGAGGAGGTAGAACTGCATGTCAACCATATGTCAAAGACCAGACAACAAAGTGCGGGACTCAAGGGTCTCAGCAGTCTGGGGTGAAAAGGATGCTGGGATTGGAGGGCTAGAGGGGACTCTGCTAATTAACAGGAGAAGCATGGGAATTGTGTGTTTGGTGGTGAGAGGTCACTAACCACACCTTCACTTTTGATACATAATCCTGTCGACACCAACTGATCTACATGTGATCAGGTTAACCAGTCAAACACACCGGCCATCRTTTTGACCTATGATTAGTTTGTTAATCAATGGAGAAGCACCCAGTCATTGAGTGTAATCTGACTGCCACTGTCTGTTTTACATGTGAGTAGCATTCACAACCACCAGAGGGCAGCATGGTATAGGAACTATTGCCTCTGTACAAGCTACTAAACAAATATATTCATGTCAACACTGTATTTGAGCTTTAAAGACCCATTATCAAATTAACACATTTCTGCATATTTGCAGTCATGAAACCAAGGTTATATAACTGATATTTGGACAATACAAAAATACTCAATGTGCCTGAATACACACTTGAATCGCCACACAAGTACCCACCATCCATAACAACCCAAGTACTTAACATGTGATTGACTAATCCCTTAAATGCAACAGTGTTTGATTTCCATTATGTGGTTAACAATACAAATGTGGGTCTTTTGACAGGGAAGGACAACTTGTGTGTACCAATGTGGATGGAGCCTGTTGTGACAGGCCAGTGAGGGTAAGGTGAAAAAGAACGAGCTAAAAATCACAAGAATGTGAGAGATCCAGTCACAGGCGCTATTAGAGAGAGCGGGCGGTGGTGGTGGTGGGGGGGGGGGGGGGGCTAAAAATCACAAGAATGTGAGAGATCCAGTCACAGGCGCTATTAGAGAGAGCGGGCGGTGGTGGTGGTGGGGGGGGGGGGGGGGGGGTGTAAGGCGAGAGCGAGAAAGCGCAGAAGGAATAAGCGGAGGATTGTGGTAGAGTGATAATAAGATAGAGTGTGCCAGTTAGACAGATGGTCCTCGATGCCAGTGTGCAGATTCATGCCTAGATCCCAGCAGCGCCTCTGGGAAAGAGATGAGCGTTAATTAAAGTGTGATTGCAAACAATCTAGCTAGAAGCCTGATGGAGCATCTTATCTCTGGGGAAGAGACCTTTCCCACCATGGCCTCCTTCCTCCCTTAACACACTGACTCAGCCCTACTGCTGTAGTAGAAGCTGTCTAATAGACCACGCAGTAGACGGAGGTCTACCTCCACTAGGACTGGGAAATTACAGGGACCGAACGACATCATGGTACTTAGGTGCCGATTATATATGTATTGCCATTTGATGATCCAAACATATTGCTCACTATAGGTCTGCTGCAGAGACGAGAGAGCACAGGAAAAGGAGTTTTGATCAGTCATGGAAATAAGTGCTGAAATCATGTTGGCTCCCTATTTAAAAAGACAGAACAAGCTATAGGATGAAACAAATACCAGGTATAGCCGACTAGCGCTTGCTAACGTTAACTTAAATCAATACTTGAGAGTCAAAGTATCAATATAATACATTTCCCCAAATAATATTGGTCGCTCTCCCATCAATAACCTCCACCGCCTTCTCTAACTATGTGACTAAGCGTCCTTGACGAGTACCTTACCACCATACAGGATAGGCAGAGTGGGAGGGAGTAGCCTAAACAGTAAGAAATAGGGAGTGTTTGGGACTGACAGGCTGACACCGCCTTACCTCCACCAGCTGCATGAGGTTCTGGAAGAACTCCTCCTCGTCGATGCTGAGCTTGCCGTTGTGGTAGATGATGCGGTAGTGCTCCACCTTGCCGTCACAGCTGACACACAGGGTGTAGTCCCCGGGGTAGTTGGTGCTCTCCCTCGCCAGGAACAGACCAGTCTCTGGGGGGTAGAGGAGGCGCTCTGCCTGCTCCCGCGTTATCTTACCATGGAACCATCTGGGGATGGACACGAGGAGGAGAGGAGAGAGGGGGAGGGACAGGACATAGAGATAGGGACTTAATGGACTACAGAAAATTACCATACCAAGGTCATCAAAAGGGCAAAAATACAAATTTATAAGTAGAGGGGAGATCTACTCATTATTATTATTATTGCAAGCATGCAATGTTGGCCATGTAACACACATACAAAGCCCTATTAAAAGAGTTGATAAACAAATCAGCCATAGACAAGGTAAAGGGGACAACAGCAGTAGATCAGCATAATGTAAGGCAGTGGCATTTCTAGACAGTTGTGCTTAGAGCAGTGAGCCCGTCTGTGTCTCAAGGAGCCAGTGAGAAAGTACCTTGGCGTAAACAGGAAACGCCGACAAATAAACACAGGCAGGCAGTCTGAAACTGACACAGGCTCTGCAATAACAGGAAAATGCAAAGCGGCACAGGGAAGGCAAGACACAGAGCAGGGCCTGCCAGACCTCTATCACAGAGAGGTGAGACCTCACTGAGGAGAGGAGGCTTTTAGAGAGAGCAGCATAGAGTCTCTCATCCCCTCAGAACACAGTCTATGAAACCTGCCCCCGGCTGACCGCAAGGCAAGCTGCAGGACACTGGACTTAGAAAGCTCTCTTAGGGAAAACACACGCGGTTCCCTTTGTTTTTGCTCAAGCTATTAAACACGGCCTCCATCTCAACTCATGTACAAGATCTACAGGCTTCTACTGGATAAACTCCACCTCTTTCTTGTCTTTTTCCTTAAATCATTCATCTCTTATCTGTAGTAGACCCGAACACAGAATCCCCCAGCAGTATGGAAACAGGAGCAGCAGGAGGTCCACAGGGGTCTCTCTGGGGGCTGGTGAGTTAAGGGTAATCAAAGTGTGTAATTGATTTACACACTTCCCTCCCTCCCTCTGTTGCCCAGCACCAAGACAGAGACAGAGCAGGGCCTGTGCAAAGCGGCTTAATGCGGAGAGAGGATCGAGTTGATTAGATCAGCGGAGCTGCTTCTCCATGGACAGCAGCCTCCTTAACTCCCATTAATCTGAGAGCAGGCGCCAGTAAGCCAGCCAAACACTGAGTAACCAACAGCCAAAACACAGGAGGAGCACACAGGAGCTACCAGCCAAACATATGACCAACCAGTCAAACACAGGAGGAGCACACATGAGCAATCAGTCAGACCGTTTAATGAGGAAGCAGGGCATGTAATATGTCATTTGTTGCAGTTTGTGCTATTCATTAGTCATACGATGGGAGAAACGGAAAACAGGCTGCTAGAAGTAAGGGGAAAATAGAGTAAGGAAGGACAGTGTGGAAGGAGGTAGGAGAGACTGCAGTGAGGAGGGGACTGAGGCCTTTTGACAGTCTTCTTTAGGGTGGTGCTATAATTCCCTCTCCTTACCAACAGAGTAGAAGATTACCAGCAGGTGGAAGCAGTGAGCTGCGAGGTCAAAGAGCAGCATCTCTCAGGGTGTGGAGACCAACATACCCAAGAACACAGCTGACTGTTAGTTATATAAGCCAACAGGGAGCGTTTTCCCCAAGACATCTGTTACCAATTCATAATAACATAACAACCCCCCTCGGACTCACACCACTAACCACTCCTCTCTGAGGGGATCCACAGGGCTGATGTATCATTGGCTGTATTTACAGAGAGTTTGCTCTCTTACAGCTGAAGGAGAGTATGAGGGCAGTGGACTCTGCCCAGTCCCTCCACTGGTGACCTCTACTTCATAAGGACAGCAAACCCACTCACTCCCTCTAGCCAGTTCCCTGTCCAGTGGAGTAGCCTTGTCTTTGTCCTTCCTTGTAACACTTGACTGGTCGCCCTTCCCCACACTGCTTGAGCTTTCCTCTGCTCAGCTGGGCGGTTAAGCTCAGAAGATGGGGATGGTGGGGGAGAGAGTCTGCAGTGTGTGTGTGTGTGTGTGTGTGTGTGTGTGTGTGTGTGTGTGTGTGTGAGACAGAGCGAGACACACACCCCCATCAGTGTGTTTTGGTCCAACAAGTTTGAGTGCAGCAACCTCAGCCTTGTCCTGTGTGTGTGTATGAGAACTCTGATTTCCTCCTGGCCTCCAGTTTTATACCATTTGCATAAGTCTCTCATTTTTTCTCTCCCTCTTTTGAAATAGCTGTCCCTTCAAAGAGCCCGATTCAAATCGCAGCGCCAGTTAGCCCCACCCACCCACAGTGGCATGCAGCCACCCAGAGAGCAGAGGAGACAGAGAAGCGGCAAGAAATAACAAATCAATTACCAACGTCTCCTATCAGGCCTTTGTAACACTCCAACTCTAATGAACTAAGCCCCATATTCATACCTTTATTATACAGTGAAACATGGGAACTTCACAGGTAAGGGCACATCCTATGTGACAGATCAGCAAGGTACTCGTGTACTTACGGCATAAGACTGAGTTTTCCCCCTGACTTGACCCCTTCCCTTTTCTGGACGTAGTTAGCTGGGATGGTTCCCTCTCTGCCCACTGTGTTCTTCGCTTTGTACCAGTTGGGATCCTGAAATAGCAGCAGAAACACCCTTTAAAACCTCTACGGGATCAGTGTCCCCCCCACGGGACAGTTGAGCTAACGTAGGCTAATGTGATTAGCATGAGGCTGTAAGTAAAAACATTTTCCCAGGACATAGACATATCTGATATGGGCAGAAAGTTAGATGAACAAGAATTTAAGCTAACTACACTGTCCAATTTACAGTAAAAGAACACCATGCTATTGTTTGAGGAGAGTGCACAATTATGAACATGAAAATGTATTAATAATCCAATTATGCACATTTGGGCAGTCTTGATACATTTTGAACAGATATACAATGGTTCATTGGATCAGTCTAAAACTTTGCACATACAATGCTTCCATCTAGTGGCCAAAATCTAAATTGCGCCTGGGCTGGAATAATACATTATGGCCTCTCCTGCATTTCAAAGATGGAACAAAAAACATGCATTTTTTTTCGTGTTATCTTTTACCAGATCTAAATTGTTATATTCACCTACATTTATTTCACATTTCCACAAACTTCAAAGTGTTTCCTTTCACAAATGGTATCAAGAATATGCATATCTTTGCTTCAGGTCCTGAGCTACAGACAGTTACCCCCTGACCTGACAGTTACCCCCTGACTCCCCTCTCTCCACTGGGATTCTCTGCCTCTAACCCTATTACAGGGGCTGAGTCACTGGCTTACTGGTGCCCTTTCATGCCGTCCCTAGGTGGTTTGAGTCACTGACGTGATCTTCCTGTCTGGGTTTGTGCCGTTGCAGAGATCTTTGTGGGCTATACTCGGCCTCGTCTCAGGATGGTAAGTTGGTGGTTGAAGATTTCCCTCTAGTGGTGTGGGGGCTGTGCTTTGGCAAAGTGGGTGGGGTTATATCCTTCCTGTTTGACCCTGTCCGGGGGTATCATCGGATGGGGCCACAGTGTCTCCTGACCCCTCCTGTCTCAGCCTCCAGTATTTATGCTGCAGTAGTTTATGTGTCGGGGGGCTAGGATCAGTCTGTTATATCTGGAGTATTTCCCCTGTCTTATCCGGTGTCCTGTGTGAATTTAAGTACGCTCTCTAATTCTCTCCTTCTCTCTCTCGGAGGACCTGAGCCCTTGGACCATGCGTCAGGACCACCTGGCATGATGACTCCTTGCTGTCCCCAGTCCACCTGGCCTTGCTGCTGCTCCAGTTTCAACTGTTCTGCCTGCGGCTATGGAACCCTGACCTGTTCACCGGACCTGCTAAAAAAGCCAACTGACATTTACTCCTGAGGTGCTGACTTGCTGCACCCTCGATAACTACTGTGATTATTATTATTTGACCATGCTGGTCATTTATGAACATTTGAACATCTTGGCCATGTTCTGTTATAATCTCCACCCGGCACAGCCAGAAGAGGACTGGCCACCCCTCATAGCCTGGTTCCTCTCTAGGTTTCTTCCTAGGTTTTGGCCTTTCTAGGGAGTTTCCTAGCCACCGTGCTTCTACACCTGCATTGCTTGCTGTTTGGGGTTTTAGGCTGGGTTTCTGTACAGCACTGAGATATCAGCTGATGTACGAAGGGCTATATAAATAAATTTGATTTGAGTTACCCAAATCTATGTCATTTTAGGTGAAAATTGGAAGAAAAGAGACCAATCCTTACGCTTTTAACACAGCTGTATAACTACACAAGTCCAGCACCATAACGGTTTTACACAGTATAGAAAGGTGAGCCTTGCTTACCCTGGTGACTCCGATTATGGTCAACACATCTCCTTTACAGAAAGGCAGGTCCTGTTCATTCGTCGACTGGAAGTTGTACTTGGCTACACACTCTGTGCCAGGCAACCATGGCACCTAGGTCACGAGTGAAGAGGAAATGAGCTGTTATAAACACTGAGATTGACTACAGTAAAAGGTTACAGATAGTCATAGTTTGGACGAGTGAATTGCATTTGTCATTGACACTCCAGGGAGAAATTCAATTGCCATCGGGTTACAATAACACATTATTACAAGCATATAAAAGGTCTACTATTCAAAAGGTAGTTATGCTGGTTTGTCCTATACACTGTTCAGACCATATAGCATGTGAGCCTATTCTTTAGGCATTAACTGAGGCTCCCACGTCTAACCGGTGGTGTTGTGGCATCAGTGTTGTAAATAACATACAACCATGACCCCTGTGAAGATGTTATCAGTTAGAGGCAATGACAGTACAAAGCAGCAGGTGTGTGTGTGTGTGTGTGAGACCGACAAGGTGCATCCAAAATGTCACCCTATTCCCTAGAGGCTCTGATCATAAGTAGTGCACAGGGAATAGGGTGGGACGCAGCCACTATCCTCATATAACCTGGTGTATTCCTGAAGCAATGCTCTACACACAGCTGTGTGTGTCTGATATCGTTATCAGGACACACATCCCTCAATCATTTCCCGATAGGAGTCAAAGAGAGACAAGCGTCACAGAGGGAGCGATGTGAGAGTTATGTACTGTTGTGTGCCAAAGATTAAAATAATTTGGGTTGATAAGCAAATGTGAAGACGGGGGATGTCAGTCATGCTATGCAGCTGCTGGCAGATGAAAATCAGAAGCACTAATGTCAGTCAGGAAATATGACACGTCTGAAAGGGGCAGGGCACATTAGAATGTGTGTGCAAGTAGGATGCGTGCATTCGTTAGTGATGCATGGGTTGACTCAAACTGCAGTCCCTGTGGTTGTATCTGCGGGGCGTTTAGGGTCATGACATTGTGTGGCTGAAGGGTGGCGGGTTGAAGAAAGAGAAAACAATACCTTTAGAATTATTATTATTATTTTTTTAAAGGTAGAATTCTTGTGCAATTTATATCAATAGGCTACATTGAGGTTCCCTTTCATTATTTTAGGCTTTATGGCATTAGCATGTCAGCCTGAGCTTTAGGGCCCAGCTGTACGCGTGTCAAATAGCCTACACGCCAATCACAAAATACTTTCGGGAACGGGCAGAGAAACTTAGTTTAATTCAATAAGAAAAAAGCTGTGAAATGGAGAGTAGAAAATAAAGAGAAGTAAGGGCCAGAAAGGTAATGTTTGGGAAAGATTTTGTGAAGTGGTAAGAGGATGATAGCAGTGTTGTGTGATGGATCTGTACAAATTCGACAGTCAGAAGATGGGGACATCAAATAGTCCTATGGCACGTCAAGGGAACTGTAGCCTACTGTTCAGATGGGTTAAATGGAAACTGAAATCTGGACACGACAACCTCTCATAGCCTTAATATTAACTCCTGCAGAATTAAGCATTTCTTGCAATAAAATGATGCAAATGTTGGCCACATTTTTACTCAGGAACAGGAGTGCAGATATGATTTTCTTTCAGCATCTTAAGCGAATGCGCAGTTCGATCACACGTCTACAGGGGGTATATTTATTGGAATCATAAAAGCAGATAGTATTTCAACCACATAAAATATGCACCCAAGCAGAACTAAATCTGATCATAAACACAATGGGTCGTATTCATAGCTTTCTATTTCCTTACAACCAGTCAAACTGATGTCATTTGGAAACATTGCACAGAAAATCTTCCCCGTACTTTTTAGATATACAGTGGGGAGAACAAGTATTTATACACTGCCGATTTTGCAGGTTTTCCTACTTACAAAGCATGTAGAGGTCTGTAATTTTTATCATAGGTACACTTCAACTGTGAGAGACAGAATCTACAAAAATCCAGAAAATCACATTGTATGATTTTTAAGTAATTAATTTGCATTTTATTGCATGACATAAGTATTTGATACATCAGAAAAGCAAAACTTAATATTTGGTACAGAAACCTTTGTTTGCAATTACAGAGATCATACGTTTCCTGTAGTTCTTGACCAGGTTTGCACACACTGCAGCAGGGATTTTGGCCCACTCCTCCATACAGACCTTCTCCAGATCCTTCAGGTTTCGGGGCAGACGGACTTTCAGCTCCCTCCAAAGATTTTCTATTGGGTTCAGGTCTGGAGACTGGCTAGGCCACTCCAGGACCTTGAGATGCTTCTTACGGAGCCACTCCTTAGTTGCCCTGGCTGTGTGTTTCGGGTCGTTGTCATGCATGAAGACCCAGCCACGACCCATCTTCAATGCTCTTACTGAGGGAAGGAGGTTGTTGGCCAAGATCTCGCGATACATGGCCCCATCCATCCTCCCCTCAATACGGTGCAGTCGTCCTGTCCCCTTTGCAGAAAAGCATCCCCAAAGAATGATGTTTCCACCTCCATGCTTCACGGTTGGGATGGTGTTCTTGGGGTTGTACTCATCCTTCTTCTTCCTCCAAACACGGCGAGTGGAGTTTAGACCAAAAAGCTCTATTTTTGTCTCATCAGACCACATGACCTTCTCCCATTCCTCCTCTGGATCATACAGATGGTCATTGGCAAACTTCAGACAGGCCTGGACATGACCTTGCGTGCGCTGCAGGATTTTAATCTATGACGGCGTAGTGTGTTACTAATGGTTTTCGTTGAGACTGTGGTCCCAGCTCTCTTCAGGTCATTGACCAGGTCCTGCCGTGTAGTTCTGGGCTAATCCCTCACCTTCCTCATGATCATTGATGCCCCACGAGGTGAGATCTTGCATGGAGCCCCAGACCGAGGGTGATTGACCGTCATCTTGAACTTCCATTTTCTAATAATTGCGCCAACAGTTGTTGCCTTCTCACCAAGCTGCTTGCCTATTGTCCTGTAGCCCATCCCAGCCTTGTGCAGGTCTACAATTTTATCCCTGATGTCCTTACACAGGTCTTGGCCATTGTGGAGAGGTTGGAATCTGTTTGATTGAGTGTGTGGACAGGTGTCTTTTATACAGGTAACGAGTTCAAACAGGTGCAGTTAATACAGGTAATGAGTGGAGAACAGGAGGGCTTCTTAAAGAAAAACTAACAGGTCTGTGAGAGTCGGAATTCTTACTGGTTGGTAGGTGATCAAATACTTATGTCATGCAATAAAAATCAAATTAATTACTTAAAAATCATACAATGTGATTTTCTGGATTTTTGTTTTAGATTCCATCTCTCACAGTTGAAGTGTATCTATGATAGAAATTACAGACCTCTACATGCTTTGTAAGTAGGAAAACCTGCAAAAATCGGCAGTGTATCAAATACTTGTTCTCCCCACTGTAGATAGCGAGATCTCTCAATTTATTTAACTTTATCCCCCTCACCTGGTCCCTAAATGTCTTTTCTCCGCAAAAGAAGCAGGGATGACAGAACTTGACCGATGTCAACTAGATTGAAGCATTCATTCTATCGATTTAAGACATTATGGTGAGCAAGGATTTATTTAGTCTTCTAGGGCAGCGATTCTCAACTGTTGGGTGGTTGTGAGTGGGTCGTAGGTGTCCACCCCCCCCCCCCAAAAAAGAAATCTAATAGATAAATGTTATAATTTATGAAGAAATACTCCAGTCTAAACGTAAATGGCCAGGTAAGAAAGTGTGTAGAAATGAAGATGACATTATACATTTAAATCGCAGATTTTTTTTCTTCAACCACATCATTTGCAATATAGAGCTATTAGCAGCACTATTTTGGTTGCTTGTGTGGTCACAAACCAGTGAGATTATTAACGTTCATCAAGAATATGTGCAAAATGTTATTGGGCCTCAGATTTTCACATAGTCAGATGGTTGCGGATGGGTTATTAGCAATTGCAAGCAGGGGTGAACAAACAGCTGACTTGTGCACTACTAGCACGCGTGTGTAGGTGTGTTCCTCTCACCTGGATCCCAGACATGGTAAAGGGGGTGGGGGAGAGGGGGGCAGCGGGTGAGGTGTCCTCAGGCAGGTGTCACTGGTCAGCTGGTACCATCAGAGCTGCAGGACAACAGAAGAGAAGATCGTCAATCACCACGTATTGTGGTTCCCTCTGACAGACTAACACCACACTGGAACAGGATGCATGCTCAGCCTGGTAGACAACCACATGTGGTCTGGTCAGTAAACAAGAGAGAACCAGATTTAAAATGTTACTCTGCTTAGTTCTGTTAAACAGCTTCAATCTGCAGTTTACTGTATGTCAACTCAGTCACTGTGAATAAGATTCACATGCAGAGGAAAAAAATAGCCTACTGTCACTACCTTGTTTTTCAACCAAGGTGCATGAACACTGGCACAACCTCATCTACTGCAAAAAAAACACACTTAATGTGCTGTTATAGACTGCAATAGCCTACGTACTAGAATGAGTGAAATATAGGACAAAACAATAAGACTGCTCTATGCAGATAAGCATTTCTAAGTGCCAATAATTGTGCCTCTCCACTAGAGGTCGACCGATTAATTAGGGCCGATTTCAAGTTTTCATAACAATCGGAAAATCTGTATTTTTGGGCGCCGATTTGCTATATATTTTTTTACACCTTTATTTAATCTTTATTTAACTAGGCAAGTCAGTTAACAACACATTCTTATTTTCAATGACGGCCTAGGATTTTTAACCTTGTCAGCTCGGGGGATCCAATCTTGCAACCTTACAGTTAACTAGTCCAATGCTCTAACACTGATTACATTGCACTCCACGAGGAGCCTGCCTGTTACGCGAATGCAGTAAGCTAAGGTAAGTTGCTAGCTTGCATTAAACTTATCTTATAAAAAACAATCAATCAATGACTGTCATTGCTCCAATGTGTACTTAACCATAAACATCAATTCCTTTCTTAAAATCAATACAAGTATATATTTTTAACCCTGCATATTTAGCTAAAAGAAATCCAGGTTAGCAGGCAATATTAAACAGGTGAAATTGTGTCATTTCTCTTGCGTTCATTGCACGCATAGTCATGGTATATGCAACAGTTTGGGCCGCCTGGCTCTTTACGAACTAATTTGCCAGAATTTTACGTAATTATGACATAACATTGAAGGTTGTGCAATGTAACAGGAATATTTAGACTCATGGATGCCACTCGTTAGATAAAATACGTAACAGAATAAACGTTTTGTTTGAGGTGATAGTTTCCGGATTAGTCAAAGGTATATGGTTTAGAGAGAAATAGTCGACGCGTTATAATTCCTGTAATAACTTGCGGCTGAACTTGAAAGGGGTTCCTTCGTTATTTTACCGTTCATGTCTTCCATAGAGAATGTCTTGATCTACTTCAAATAAGGTCTGTGTTTCGCGGAGGAGCAGACTGACAGGGGACCATGCAGACAAGCTCTGCTTTCTGCACTACAACCTAAAACTTCTTAACTGGGAATATTGAAGACCCATGAAAGATGGTGGTTCGTTTTAACATATGTTCTCATGTTATTTGAGACTAAACTTAATATAATACATAAATAAAATAAATTAAGTGTTCATTGTTCATTCAGTATTGTTGCAATTGTCATTATTACAAAAATGTGTGTGTGTGAATGATACATATAAATACATCATTTAAAAAAATTATATATATATATTTTTTTAAATCGCCCGATTAAATCGGTATCGGCTTTTTTTGTCCTCCAATAAATCGGTATCGGCGTTGAAAAAAATCACAATCGGTCGACCTCTACTCTCCACCGTGACCTTCAGAGTGAGGCGAATGCAGGAGAGTTGATCCTCCCAAAGGAAATTAAGCCTCCCTCTGCCTGTTGCCCACTGCTCTGATCTCTAAAGCTAAACCCACCACTATCTCAGCTCATCTGTGTCAGGTAGGCCTCTGTGCTGTGAGAGCTGAATGATCTGTATCTGATCTACAGTAGTGAGCAGTATGATCTGTATTGGCTGGATCTAGGCTACAGTAGTGAGCAGTATGATCTGTATTGGCTGGATCTAGGCTACAGTATGCAGGCAGAACACAGCAGATGCCTGGCCTGAAGGGTGTCTTGGTGGTCTGTCCCTGAGGATGAGAAAGGGGAGGACAGAGAAAATACTGGAGGCACACAACAAGGCCATACGGTTCATGCTGCATCAGACAAAGGCACACACAGCATGGTCAATTCACCACAGGAGGGCCAGTACAGTATCTCACCAGTCAACACACTGCCTCATCTATCGTGGGGGGCAATCAGTGCCCCCCACCTCACTACAGACAGAAAAAAGGGAGGCACTGGCACTGTGACCAGGGACTCTATTCACTGTCAACCTGTTTTAATAGTGCTGCTGTTTGGCTGTGGTAGTGTCCAGTCTGTCAATGTTATGGACAGCAGCCCCATCCAGCCAGATACTGATTGTAACCCAGTGCTTTCGGAACTCCATAAATGTACTGTAGAATTCTAGTGCTATTAAATTATGCATGACCAGAAGGCCTGGGTGGGCTGGCTGGCCTCATCCATACAACCACTAGTGTATCAATGGCCTCACAGCACAGCAGAGCACTGCTAGTCCTACATCCTGTTTTAAAACAGGAAGTTGGCTAATTGCAGATCTGTATGCAAACTGACAGAGCCAAATATAGCAGCTCTGGTATACCCAGAGGCCACCCACTTTTCTATTTGCCATTCATAGTGTCAGTCAGTGGAAAGGGAAAGCATCACGCCAAACCCCATTGTTTTTAATAAATACAAATTTCTTTAATCTAGCCTACTTCCATCGTCCTCTAAGAGGGACTGAATATCCTCCTCACTTCAGTGTCAGTCAGCGTATGTGAGTGAAACAGCCATATCATCCATGGCTGCTATAGTGCTGGTGAAAGGAGATGATTCAACACAGAGCCGGTGAGGAAACACAGGCAAGGTTTCTGAACCAAGGCAGGAAGGAGGATTACGTCTGAGAAATGAGCTCAACTCCAGCAGCAGCGCTGACGTACTGAGGTCAAACACAGAGCTGCTTAGAGCCCACTCAGCGAGTCAAGTTCACTGAAGGTGCCTACACACACAGCCATGTGAGTGACGCTCTATACCTCCGAGCGTAATCTTCTCCTTTCCCACTCATCCCCTCTATTCTTTTCAGCTCTCGCAGGCTCCCTGCTGATATCGCTACCATGGAAATCCACTGAGTGATGTAACACACTATAAAACCATGATAACTACCTCTTCGTATAGTAGAACACTCCTTTCTCTGCTGAGTTCAATGACAGTCATTAGGTGCTTCACACTAGGTCTACATCAACCCATTCACACTAGGTCTACATTTTTATTTATTTTGTATTTAACCAGGTAGGCAAGTTGAGAACAAGTTCTCATTTACAATTGCGACCTGGCCAAGATAAAGCAAAGCAGTTCGACAAATACAACAGAGTTATACATGGAGTAAAACAAACATACAGTCAATAATACAGTAGAAAAATAAGTCTATATACAATGTGAGCAAATGAGGTGAGATAAGGGAGGTGAAGGCAAAAAGGCCATGGTGGCAAAGTAAATACAATATAGCAAGTAAAACACTGGAATGGTAGATGTGCAAAGTAGAAATAGAAATAATGGGGTGCAAAGGAGCAAAATAAATAAATACAGTAGGGGAAGAGGTAGTTGTTTGGGCTAAATTATAGATGGGCTATGTACAGGTGCAGTAATCTGTGAGCTGCTCTGACAACTGGTGCTTAAAGCTAGTGAGGGAGATAAGTGTTTCCAGTTTCAGAGATTTTTGTAGTTCGTTCCAGTCATTGGCAGCAGAGAATTGGAAGAGAGGCAGCCAAAGGAGGAATTGGCTTTGGGGGTGACCAGAGATGTACACCTGCTGGAGCGCGTGCTACAGGTGGGTGCTGCTATGGTGACCAGCGAGCTGAGATAAGGGGGGACTTTACCTAGCAGGGTCTTGTAGATGACCTGGAGCCAGTGGGTTTGGCGACAAGTATTTAAGAGCAGTTGGAGCCCACGGAAGGAGAGTTGTATGGCATTGAAGCTCGTCTGGAGGGTTGTTAACACCGTGTCCAAAGAAGGGCCAGAAGTATACAGAATGGTGTCGTCTGCGTAGAGGTGGATCAGAGACTCACCAGCAGCAAGAGCGACATCATTGATGTATACAGAGAAGAGTCGGCCCAAGAGTTGAACCCTGTGGCACCCCCATAGAGACTGCCAGAGGCCCGGACAACAGGCCCTCCGATTTGACACACTGAACTCTATCAGAGAAGTAGTTGGTGAACCAGGCGAGGCAATCATTTGAGAAACCAAGGTTATCGAGTCTGCCGATGAGGATGTGGTGATTGACAGAGTCGAAAGCCTTGGCCAGGTCAATGAATACGGCTGCACAGTATTGTTTCTTAACGATGGCGGTTAAGAAAGTTTAGGACCTTCGAAATGGTCGGTAATCTGTTTGTTGACTTGGCTTTCGAAGACCTTGGAAAGGCAGGGTAGGATAGATATAGGTCTGTAGCAGTTTGGGTCAAGAGTGTGTCCCCCTTTGAAAAGGGGGATGACCGCAGCTGCTTTCCAATCTTTGGTATTCACAGACGACACGAAAGAGAGGTTGAACAGGCTAGTAAAAGGGGTTGCAACAATTTCGGTAGATAATTTTTGAAAGAAAGGGTCCAGATTGTCTAGCCCGGTTGACATCAATCCATTCACACTAGGTCTACATCAATCTTTTCACACTAGGTCTACATCAATCCATTCACACTAGGTCTACATCAATCCATTCACACTAGGTCTACATCAATCCATTCACACTAGGTCTACATCAATCTTTTCACACTAGGTCTACATCAATCCATTCACACTAGGTCTACATCAATCCATTCACACTAGGTCTACATCAATCCATTCACACTAGGTCTACATCAATCCATTCACACTAGGTCTACATCAACTCATTCAGAGCCAAGAAATACTGCTGAGAAAGCGACACCGTACTACAGACAACCAGAAATAAACTCCATTTTACAAGCACAGCGCTCTGCTGAGCCAACTAGTCGGAAAAACTTTACGCCACTCTCCAGTAAGTGTACAAAAAAACTCTGAAAGTAAAGCCATCAATCCAAAACCTCAGTACTCTTCTCTAGCCATCTAGTGTTGAATGAACAGTGACATAGAAATAATAGATTTGCTGTGGATACTACCATGTCATGCTTATGTGTGGTCAACAAGCACTAAGCAAGTAGGTACTGTATACATGTTTGCCAGAAGAGCCTCCCCAGATGGATAGCATTGCTTCAGCTACATGTGAAGTCTTCTTCAGGTGGAGAGAGATCATTCTGCTTGTGCAGTCAGCGTGCTACTGATTGTTTTCCTGTGCTGGCTGAAGTCTCCATGGCTGCAGCTGGTCGGAAGTGAACAGTAATTCACACTTTCAAAAACCACAAAAATCATTATTAGGCCTACAGTATGTAACAACTATGTCAGTGAGAGACAGTGTTGCGTATGTACCACATTGTGAAAACTCTATTCTGAGTAGTAAGCTAATGTTTCTCAACAGCATATGCAGGTTGCTCCAGGTAGAAATGGATGGTGCACAGAGGTGAGTTCACATTTCAGAACTCAACTACCTTACATGACCCGAGTGTCTGGCAGTGGCGGTCGGTGCCGTTCAAGATTAGGGAGGAACTTTTGTTTTTACTGAGCATGGCCTTATTTCTATTAAAGCATATTGGCTGCCTGTCCTTCATATTCCATATCAACGTAACGTCGATAGGTTTAGGCTACTAAATTATACTCTAAATTTAACCTTTACCCATCATGAGGTTGCTACAACGTAGCCTACAAATGAAAGTTCATAACATAGGTGCACAGGTCAAGAGACAAAATTGGAGTAATCAAGGTGAGACAGTGACACATTCAATACCGTCTTGAACACTCTTGCCTGCATCTAGCTGATATGGGGTGTAATCATTAGTCGAAACAGTTGAAATGAAAACAAAAATGAGTTTCCATTGGACAAATTCAGGTAGGTCCCTCCCAGTTTTATTCCGTTTGCTTCTATTTAAGACATTTTTGCAACAGAATTGGCAGAATGAATACACCCCTGACCTTTTGGGCCTTTAAAAACCTGCTGTATGTTAAATTGTGTGCGATAGCTTGGAAAATGACTCTGGATGACAATGTTTTCCTAAAGAATTTAAATCCACTTAGTTTCCTTAACACAATACTAATGATATCTAAATACTTGTATCATCCCAGCCCTAGTTGTAACCATATTAACGTTTTAGTCAACCAAAAAGAACTTACCTGTTAGTAATCCCACAGTCAAATCCAAGTGGACAATCACACAGTACAACAAGCAGTTACACCGGCAGGCCCTGGTGACAATAAATAAAACTGAAAGCTTACCTTGGCTTCACTTGGAAGAGTTGCAGTGTTGGATAGCCTTGGCCATCTAGCAAACATAAATAGCATTCCTCTCAGAGTCAGGTTGTCGAGTAGCTTTATTAAACTGCATTAGTTGGTAAATGAAAGGTAAACTAAGAAATATAGAGCTAGCGCTCACTCTCCCTGCACCTTCTCCTTAATTTGTTCACAACTGTTCAACTATCATCTTTGAGTCAACTACTCTCCAGAATTTATGCATTACAGTGCTAGAGCTATAGCTGTACTAGATTCATAACCTGATCCTTTGATTGGATGGACAAGATGTTAATTCTTACTGCAAGGGGTCTGATCGCTTGGACGACTTCCTTCAGAAGTCAAAATTACTGTGAAAGTCCATGGAAGGGGATGAGAACCATGAGCCTACTAGTTGTTTAAGTCAATGTAGCCAGAGGAGGACGGAAAACAGCTGTCCTCCAGCTACACCATGGTGCTACCATAGAGGGTGCTATTGAGGCTACTGTAGAAATTCATTGCAAAACAGTGTGTTTTAATCAATTATTTGGTGACATGTTGATGTTATGTTGGGAGGAGTTTCATGGTAGGCTCAGAGGTTGCAGGTGTGTTGGTGTGTGCTGGGCCTGTAGCACAGAGTTGGTATTGTAGAGTTTACTGGCAGCAAAGAAAGGTACAGGGAGAAATATGGAAATGTGACCTCCTGACTATGCAAATACAGAGCAACAGCTCACACTACAGTACACACATTCACAGCTCAGTGGAGGGGTCCGATGTTGACGAGACAACAAGTGCATAACTGTTCACAACAGATGACTCAATAGATAAGTTTTGAATGTGAAAAATTCTTTACACTATTGATTAGCCTAACCACAGCAAAATCACAAGATAAATTAACTATAAAACATTATGTCATTGCACAGAGTATGGAAATCACAAGTGCTATGCACACAAGTGAGAGATCATTAGTCTCTTTGCACAGACGCAGTGTAAACAATCCTATGGTGAGAAGCACAGTGAGTCCAGTGTCATGACTGGTGTCCTCACAGCATCTACGTTCTACTAGCCTTAGCCTAACTGAGTGAGGAGAACTGAACATGGACCCCCCCCTTGCAGAGCAGAGTGCACAGTGGAAGTTTGAGGCATTGTGCTCTGTTACGAGTGTTGGTGGTTCTAAAGCAGGGCACTGACAGACAGTATCAGGGTGCTAAACTGCTCCAGTCAGACAAGGCACATGCCTGGCTGTCACGGTGTTGTCTGCTGCCTCCCTCCTACTGTCCCTAGTAGCAGGAACCAGGAAGTGGGCTACAATTAGTGTTAGCGCAGTGAGACACGATGTGCCCTGAGATAAAGCAGCCTGGCTCCCAGAGTCTAATATGCCCTTCTGTTCTTTTCATCTGTCTGCCCTAATCCTGTGTCCCACTGCCCCAGCATCACAGAGAGAACAAACGACACAACGTGAGCTCATGAGTAACATGGCACTTCCACGACAGGACCAGGTCAGCACCCCTAGCACAGAGAAGACAGACACAGGTGACTCCAAATATCTCACATGGCAATTTCTCTGGCAAAATACTGTTTTAAAAGCTGGCAAGCTTCCTCAGGCTAGGTGTTTGTCAACGTCTACATAAAGGCACCACAAGGGACACACTATACTTACAACTGGGTTAGTTTCGGTATACAAATAGAATACACAAGCCTTTGATTGTGGGGAATACACAAGGCTAAAAGTGGAACAAGCGCAACAGCGAGAAGAGAATGATTATATTTGAGTGAAGTGATCAGCCTAGATCTGAATTCCTCTGTTCAAGAGTCATGTGGAGCAGCTATGGGAGGAGAAAGCCATCTGAGGGAGAGAAAGGAAAATACAGAGGAAAAGATGGTAGAGAGAGCGAGAGGCCTACAGGAAAATAGAAAGACAGAGGGAGGTATGTGGGCATCCCTTCGTAGTGCTCCACTCCACCACCTCATTAAACAGAGCACGCCTGGCTCTGCCATCTGCTGCACGCCACCTTTCCATCGCTCAATTCTCTTCGTTTTTAGACATGGTCCGTTCTTCGCAGTCCCACTGAAACGGCTGGACCCATCTGTTGTTTATCTTGTTCTCCTACTCTTCGTTTCAGGGGGATAGACAGATGAACAACAACAGGCTGACTACATGTGAGAGGAGAGGTAGAGAGCTCGTGTTCAAACTGCCGAGGTCCTGACCTGACCGCTTCAGGCTTCAGCTCAACTGTCAGCCTGGCCTGACTGGATCTCATCTAGGCCCATCAGTACTCTAGGCTAGGTATTCCAAGCCCATACAAATACTCACTACTAGACCTTAACCATATTACTATTACCCACAGATTGAAGGTTGAGACAGTACAAGAGAGCTGATGCTTTTCTTGTGGCCATCTGAGCATGAGACCTACACTCAGCAAATAGCCTAGGCCTAAGGTACTGTAGTTGTATTAAAGGCCCATAGCAGCCATTTTTATATCCATATCAAAATCATTTCAGGGTAACAATTATGTACCTTACTGTGATTGTTTAACACAATGGTCAACAATAAACTAAAATAGCTTCTTAGCAGAGACCAATTTCTCAAGCAAGATTTTGCTAGGACTGTCTGGGAGTATTCCGAGTGGGGAGGGAAAAACAAAACTAGCTGTTACTGGCAGAGAGGTTTGGAATGCTTTCTTATTGGTCTATTAACTACTTTACTGCCTGGTGATGTAACCAGGCAGGCCAAAACTCCATCCCATCAAAACGGACAGACATGTAGGCGGTATTTTCAAACAGCTCTTACACTAAAAAGGACATTCACCCTTTTAGTATTACTCCAAACTCAGTGTGGCAATATACAGTAGATAGTTAAAGTTGGAAGTTTACATACACTTAGGTTGGGAGTCATTAAAACCCTTTTTTCAACCACTTCACACATTTCTTGTTAACAAACTATAGTTTCGCCAAGTCGGTTAGGACATCTACTTCGTGCATGACAAGTCATTTTTCCAACAATTGTTTAGACAGATTATTTCACTGTATCACAATTCCAGTGGGTCAGAAGTTCACATACACTAAGTTGACTGTGCCTTTAAAGAACTTGGAAAATTCCAGAAAATGTCATACTTTAGACTAATTGACATAATTTGAGTCAATTGGAGGTGTACCTGTGGATGTATTTCAAAGCCTACCTTCAAACTCAGTGCCTCTTTGCTTGACACCATGGGAAAATCTAAAGAAATCAGCCAAGAAAATTGTAGACCTCCACAAGTCTGGATCATCCTTGGGAGAAATTTCCAAATGCCTGAAGGTATCATGTTCATCTGTACAAACAATAGTACGCAAGTACAAACACCATGGGACCACGCAGCAGTCATACCGCTCAGGAAGGAGACGCGTTCTGTCTCCTAGAGATTAACGTACTTTGGTGAGAAAATCAATCCCAGAACAGCAGCAAAGGACCTTGTGAAGATGCTGGAGGAAATAGGTACAAAAGTATCTATATCCACATAACCTGAAAGGCCACTCAGCAAGGAAGAAGCCACTGCTCAAAAAACGCCATAAAAAAGCCAGACTATCCTTACGTGCAGTTGCAGACCGTAAAGATCGTACTTTTGAGAGATGTCCTCTGGTCTGATGAAACAAATATTGAACTGATTGGCCATAATGACCATCGTTATGTTTGGAGGAAAAAGAGGGAGGCTTGCAAGCCGAAGAATACCATCCCAACCTTGAGGCACGGGGGTGGCAGCATCATGTTGTGGGGGTGTTTTGCTGCAGGAGGGACTGGTGCACTTCACAAAATAGATGGCATCATGAGGGAAAATTGTGGATATATTGAAGCAACATCAAGACATCGGTCAGGAAGTTGAAGCTTGGTCGCAAGTTGGTTTTCCAAATGGACAATGCCCCCAAGCATACTTCCAAAGTTGTGGCAAAATGGCTTGACAACAAAGTCAAGGTATTGGAGTGGCCATCACAAAGCCCTGACCTCAATCCCATAGAAGATTTGTGGGCAGAACTGAAAAAGTGTGTGCGAGCAAGGGGGCCTACAAACCTGACTCAATTACACCAGCTCTGTCGGAAGGAATGGGCCAAAATTCACCCAATTTATTGTGGGAAGCTTGTGGAAGGTTACCTGAAACGTTTGGCCCAAGTTAAACAATTTAAAGGCAATGCTACCAAATACTAATTGAGTGCATGTAAACTTCTGACCCACTGGGAATGTGATGAAATAAATAAAAGCTGAAATAAATCATTCTCTCTACTATTATTCTGACATTTCACATTCTTAAAATAAAGTGGTGATCGTAACTGACATAAGACAGGGAACTAGGATTAAATGTCAGGAATTGTGAAAAACGGAGTTTAAATGTATTTGGCTAAAGTGTATGTAAAGTTCCCGACTTCAACTATATAAAACAGCAAAATCATGTTTATGTCTGCACTGGGCATTTAATACCTCCAATATAACACCATAAATTCCAAGGCGGAATTGCCAGGGAACTCACAATATTATCACCATACTTAGGTGCCGATGCGATATGTATTGCGATTCTATATGTATTGCAATTCAATAGTGCGATTTGATGTTCCAAACATATTGCTCACTGCTGCAGAGAAACAAGAGACCGCATGAGACAGTTTTGATCTGTCATGGAAATACAAGTGCTGAAAACATGTTGATTCCCCATTTTAAAATATTATGGAGAACAAGCCATAGGATTCAACATACCAGAATTTTGGCAGCGGTACAGCCGACTAGCTCTACCTTGCAAAAAAAACATTTTATTTGTATTATTTATTTAGCCTAGGCTACGCACACACGGAGTCAAAGTATCAATATATCGTTAAGCAGCTGTATATCAACCCGCCCCCCCCATCACTAATAAAATTCCCCATCCTCTATTCCATTTGTAGAAAAACATGGTGTAGAGTGAGCGTGTCAGAAAGTCTCACAGGAACGACATGTAGGCAGCAGTATGCACTTGAGTTCAGTACAGTATGTCATGCAGAAGAAATGGAGGGGGTTGATCTGAGTAAATGTGTAGCCTATTTTGACAGCACAGTCATAGAAGGTGAAAGGCAGCAAGAAACTCGTTCCCTTCAGAAGCTGCAGACGAGAGAACGAGAGACCGTCTATTGTGTTAGCAGCAGCAGAGCCGCCGCAGCAGCAGAGCCACAGCAGCTCTCTTAGCTGTGGTCTCAAACTCAGCACATGCAGGCAATTTGCTAATCTCATTCTATTTATAGCCTCTGCATATCCAGGAAAAGTGAGACTGCATTCATTTTCATAATTGCATACATTAGGTGTGTGTGTGTGTGTGTGTGTGTGTGTGTGTGTGTGTGTGTGTGTGTACGTATGAGGGGATTCTCTCCTCCCACAGACTGTCAGAGATGCTACAAAGGAAATTATTCTGGGGAAGGTGGGCAGACAGCTGGAGGGGGTGGGGGCTGGAACCCCTAGTTGTCAAGCAGCATGGAGGCAGAGGGAAGGGGAGGAATGCACGCTAAGGAGAGGGTGACGAAGGAGTTCATTGAACAGAGACAAATCGAGGCAGAAGGAGCTTGAGCCATGAAAGGGGATTTGGGAGGCTGAGACAGTGTGAGAGCGAGTGAGAGAGAGAAATGACTGCGCTCGGTTCTGACAGAAGGGTACCGGCACTAGCAGCCAAATAGACTGCTGCAGTGTCTTAAACACACAGCGAAGCAGTCTGCCTGCCTCAGTCAATGTGCCTCACTGCACAGCTCCCCACTCCATCTACAGGAGAAGCCAGAGTAATAGGTGACAAAGAGCCTCATCACACACAGCAATGAGAGGGTTCAGCAGAGCAGGGTCCTGGTACAACAATGCAAATCACTCATCTCCAACTGACAGACTGTGGCAGGGGAGAGTGAGGGAAGAAGAGTGACAGGAGATACAGAGGAAGTGAGGAAGATGTACAGAGAAGAGAGGTTGTGGGGTGAAGGCCTGTCCCGTGCTGCTGTGGTAAAGGCTTCAGTGCTGCAGTGACAGTGAGTCCTTTACATTTTAGTAATTTAGCAAAGGCTCTAATCCAGAGCGATTTACAGTAGTGAGTGCGTACATATTCATACTTTTCTGTACTGGTCCCGTGAGAGTTGTTTCACTCTGATACTAAACATGAATAATGGAGCCACACCCCGCGGCCCCTACACACACAGCTAGCCTGTGAATAATGAATCCCTAAACAGACTTCCATTAGCACCCTCCACAGAGACTCACATGCACGCTCACAGAGTGGAATTGAATTCTCTTCCTCATATATCCTCTTTAAAAAGACAGACTAGGCTCCTGATGAGATAAAAGTTAATTGTGGTAGGCTACAATACATCTAATATAAATCTTTGTGAGACAAAGATAATGTCAATAAAGATATTCAACAAATGAATATCAGAATGAACAAACATGCTTCATTGTAATGAAGGCAACGCATTATTGATAGGGAAATGAAAATGGTCAAATGGTGCAGACATTAGGGTTTAGTGAGTGCAAGACTGCAAGTCCTTGAGCTCCAGGTCAGGACAGTGTGCTGAAGTGTGTTATATCTCCTCTAGTCTCTACATATGGCCTAGATTCACACAGCCCACATCAAGTCACATCACACTCAACATACTGTCACACAGCCAGAAAGATGCACACAAAGATATACCAGAACAGACACGCGAGCATCGTATGCTTTGGTATTCAGTTATTTTCTTAATACCGACTTTGTATGAGCGGAGCTGTGAAGAGCTCATCTCAGAGGCAAACCATTCATCATTACTGATATAAAGAATCCTTCTCTCAATTACATTATTATACCCCACGGGGCTGCATGCAGTCTCCTCACACAGAGGTGCCAAGACGCCAAGCAATGTGTGGACAAGTCTTCATTTGAATCTCAAGCAACCAACATTAAGAAACACATAACAATATTAGGGGGGAAAAAGCAAGCAGATGTCTCAATGCTCAAGGGTGTGAAGACAGGTAGGGTTGGAGAGAACTTAAAACATGCCCAAAGGTAGTAAAATGAAAGCAATCTTATCTTACACCCAATGACTGTATTAAAGTGACTTGTGTGGCAGGCAGAATTGATCCCATTAAGAGAAGAGGGAGAGGCTACATGAGATTCCCCAGGCTGAGAAATGGAGTGCGTGCTGCACTGAGGCCTGGTTTTGTTTGACCTGCATAAAAAGAGGCCATCAGAGAAGGTGTGTGTGAAAATCTGAGATCATAAGCCTAGAGAGAGATGCTTAGAGGATTTCTGCAAAGTAACCTGCAAGGCCAACAGGTTGTTTATGACTAGAGGTCGACCGATTAAATCGGAATGGCCGATTAATTAGGGCCGATTTCAAGTGTTCATAACAATCGGAAATTTTGGACGCCGATTTTGCTATTTTTTTTTTTTACACCTTTATTTAACTAGGCAAGTCAGTTAAGAACACATTCTTATTTTCAATGACAACCCACCGTTCCTAGGCTAACTGCCTTGTTCAGGGGCAGAACGACAGATTTTTACCTTGTCAGCTCAGAGATTCAATCTTGCAACCTTACGGTTAACTAGTCCAACGCTCTAACCACCTGCCTCACTAGGAGCCTGCCTGTTACGCGAATGCAGTAAGAAGCCAAGGTAAGTTGCTAGCTAGCATTAAACGTATCTTATAAAAAACAATCAATCAATCATAATCAATCTAGTTATAACTACACATGGTTGATGATATTACTAGTTTATCTAGCGTGTCCTGCGTTGCATATAATCGATGCGGTGCGCATTCGCGAAAAAGGACTGTCGTTGCGCCAACGTGTACCTAACCATAAACATCAATGTCCTTCTTAAAATCAATACACAGAAGTATATATTTTTGAACCTGCATATTTAGCTAAAAGAAATCCAGGTTAGCAGGCAATATTAACCAGGTGAAATTGTGTCACTTCTATTGCGTTCATTGCACGCAGAGTCAGGGTATATGCAACAGTCTGGGCCGCCTGGCTCATTGCGAACTAATTTGCCAGAATTTTACATAATTATGACATAACATTGAAGGTTGTGCAATGTAACAGGAATATTTAGACTTATGGATGCCACCCGTTAGATAAAATACGGAACAGTTCCGTATTTCACTGAAAGAATAAACGTTTTGTTTTTGAGATGATAGTTTCCGGATTCGACCATATTAATGACCTAAGGCTCGTATTTCTGTGTGTTATATTATAATTAAGTCTATGATTTGATAGAGAAGTCTGACTGAGCGATGGTAGGCACCAGCAGGCTCATAAGCATTCATTCAAATAGCACTTTCGTGCTTTTTGCCAGCAGCTCTTCGCTGTGCTTCAAGCATTGCGCTGTTTATGACTTCAAGCATATCAACTCCCGAGATTAGGCTGGTGTAACCGATGTGAAATGGCTAGCTAGTTAGCAGGGTGCGCGCTAATAGCGTTTCAAACGTCACTCTCAGAGCGTCACTCTCAGACTTGGAGTAGTTGTTCCCCTTGCTCTGCATGGGAAACGCTGCTTCGAGGGTGGTTGTTGTCCATGTGGTCCTTGTTCGAGCCCAGGTAGCGACGAGGAGAGGGATGGAAGCTATACTTTTACACTGGCAATACTAAAGTGCCTATAAGAACATCCAATAGTCAAAGGTATATGAAATACAAATCGTATAGAGAGAAATAGTCCTATAATAACTACAACCTAAAACTTCCTACCTGGGAATATTGAAGACTCATGTTAAAAGGAACCACCAGCTTTCATATGTTCTCATGTTCTGCGCAAGGAACTTAAATGTTAGCTTTCTTACATGGCACATATTGCACTTTTAATTTCTACTAAAACTTTTTGCATTATTTAAACCAAATTGAACATGTTTCATTATTTATTTGAGGCTAAATTGATTGTATTGATGTATTATATTAGGTGTTCATTCAGTATTGTTGTAATTGTCATTATTACAAATAAAAATATTTTAAAAATCGGCATCGGCTTTTTTGGTCCTCCAATAATCGTATCGGTGTTGAAAAATCATAATCGGTCATCCTCTATTTATGACTGTACAATAGTCTCACATACTGTGGGTGAAGATAACCTTATGCACAAACACTGGTCCAGACTTAACATAAATACAGGCCATTGGCATTTCCATGTCTACAATGGAAGCATAGGTAGACTTAACTGTCATGCATTGCAAAGCATATAGCTAAGACAAAGCACTGCGGTTAAATGAAATAAAATCACATTCACATGGTTGGCAGATTTTTTTATTTAACCTTTATCAATGCAAGTGAGTTAAGAACAAATTCTTAGATGTTACTGTGAGTGTAGCGAAATGCTTATGCTTCTAGATCCGACAGTGCAGCAGTATCTAACATGTAATATCAACAATTCCACAACAAAACCTAACACACAATCTAGTAAAGGAATGGGATAAGAATATATAAATATAAAATATGTGGATGAGCAGTGAGAGCGGCTAAGATGCAATAGATTGTGTCGGATGCAGTATACACATGAGATGAGTAATGTGAGATATGTAAACATTCTTAAAAGTGTCGTTATTAAAAAGTGACTAGTGTTCCATTTATTAAAAAGTGGCCAATGATATCAAGTCTGAAAGTAGGCAGCCACCTCTCTGTGCTAGAGATGGCTGTTGAACAATCTGATGGCCTTGAGATAGATAGAGAAACAGCTTCTCTGTCTCAGCTTTGATACACCTGTACGGACCTCACCTTCTGGATGGAAGAGGGGTGAACAGGCAGTGGCTCGGGTGGTTGTTGTCCTTGATGATATTTGTTGCCTTCCTGTGACGTTGGGTGTTGTAGCTATCCTGGAGGGTAGGTAGTTTGCCCCCGGTGATGCACTGTGCAGACCGCACCACCCTCTGGAGAGCCCTGCGTTTGTGGGCGATGCAGTTGCCGTACCAGGCGGTGATACAGCCCGACAGGATGCTCTCGATTGTGCACCTGTAAAAGTTATTGAGGGTTTGAGATGACAAGCCAAATTTGTTCAGCCTCCTGAGGTTTAAGAGGCGCTGTTGTGCCTTCTTCACCACACTGTCTGTTTGGGTGGACCATTTCAGTTTGTCAGTGATGTGTACGCCGAGGAACTTAAAACTTTCCACCTTCTCCACTACTGTCCCGTTGATGTGGATAGGGGGATGCTCCCTCTGCTGTTTCCTGAAGTCCACGATCATCTATTTTGTTTTGCTGACACCACACAGAGCCCTCACCTCCTCCCTGTAGGCTGTCTTGTCATTGTTGGTAATTAAGACTACCACTGTAGTGTCGTCTGCAAATTTGATTGAGTGATTGAGTTGGAGGCGTGCATGGCCATGCAGTCGTGGGTGAACAGGGAGTACAGGAGGGGGTTGAGAACGCACCCTTGTTGGGCCCCAGTGTTGAGGATCAGCGGAGATGTTGTTTCCTACCTTCACCACCTTGGGACGGCCCATCAGGAAGTCCAGGACCCAGTTGCACAGGGCGGGGTCAAGACCCAGGGTCTCAAGCTTAATGACGAGTATGGAGGGTACTATGGTGTTGAATGCTGAGCGGTAGCCAATGAACACCATTCTTACATAGGTATTCCTCATCCAGATGGGATAGGGCAGTGTGATGGCGATTGCATTGTCTGTGGACCCATTGGGGCAGTAAGCAAATTGAAGTGGGTCTAGGGTAAAAATCCAACAAAAAGAGAATTTTTCCCCCATACGTCTACAGATGAGACAGTCACACTTCATATACAATGTAGGCCATAGGATGGTAGCTAGCTAAATCCACAGACACAATGAACAAAACACTACCAACTTCAAGCTAGCTAACCGCTGTAGCTAAACTCAGCAAAAAAAGAAATGTCCTCTCACTGTCAACTGCGTTTATTTTCAGCAAACTTCACGTGTAAATATTTGTATGAACATACCAAATTCAACAGCTGAGACAAATTGAACAAGTTCTACAGACATGGAATAATGTGTCTCTGAACAAAAGTGGGAGGGTCCAAATCAAAAGTAACAGTCAGTATCTGGTGTGGCCACCAGCTGCATTAAGAACTGCAGTGCATCTCCTCCGCATGGACTGCACCATATTTGCCAGTTGATGCTGTGAGATGTTACCCCCCTCTTCCACCAAGGTACCTGCAAGTTCCCGGACATTTCTGGGGGTGGAATGGCCCTAGCCCTCACATCCAACAGGTCCCAGACGTGCTCAATGGGATTGAGATCCGGGCTCTTCGCTGGCCATGGAAGAACACTGACAGTACTGTCTTGCAGGAAATCAGCCATACTGCTCATTCTGTGCATGGTGGCATTGTCATGCTGGAGGGTCATGTCAGGATGAGCCTGCAGGAAGGGTACCACATGAGGGAGGAGGATGTCTTCCCTGTAATGAACAGCATTGAGATTGCCTGCCTGCAATGACAACAAGCTCAGTCCAATGATGCTGTGACACACCGCCCCGGACCATAACGGACGCTACACCTCCAAATCGATCCCGCTCCAGAGTACAGGCCTCGGTGTAACGCTCATTCCTTCGACGATAAAACACGAATCCGACCATCACCCCTGGTGAGACAAAACCGCAACTCGTCAGTGAAGAGCACTTTTTGCCAGTCCTCTCTGGTCCAGCGACGGTGGGTTTGTGCCCATAGGCGACGTTGTTGCCAGTGATGTCTGGTGAGAACCTGCCTTACAACAGGCCTACAAGCCCTCAATCCAGCCTCTCTCAGCCTATTGCGGACAGTCTGAGCACTGATGGAGAGATTGTGCATTCCTGGTGTAACTCGGGCAGTTGTTGTTGCCATCCTGTACCTGTCCCGCAGGTGTGATGTACCGATCCTGTGCAGGTGTTGTTACACGTGGTCTGCCACTGTGAGGACGATCAGCTGTCCGTCCTGTCTCCCTGTAGCGCTGTCTTAGGCGTCTCACAGTACAGACATTGCAATTTATTGCCCTGGCCACATCTGCAGCCCTCATGCCTCCTTGCAGCATGCCTAAGGCACATTCACGCAGATGAGCAGGGACCCTGGGCATCTTTCTTTTGGTGCTTTTCAGAGTCAGTAGAAAGCCCTCTTTAGTGTCCTAAGTTTTCATAACCGTGACCTTAATTGCCTACCATCTGTAAGCTGTTAGTGTTTTAACAACCATTCCACAGGTGCATGTTCATTAATTGTTTATGGTTCATTGAACAAGCATGGGAAACAGTGTTTAAACCCTTTACAATGAAGAATTGTTATTTGGATTTGTACAAATTCTCTTTGAAAGACAGGGTCGTTTCTTTTTTTGTTGAGTTTAGCACTGACGTAATTAATTCACAATGGATTAGCCTGTTCCCATTAAACAGCTGCCCGTGTTAGCTAGTTAATAAGGACACTGCACTGATGTGCTAGCTAGCGAATATGCTAACATTAGCTAGCAAAACATTTGGCTATGGGCTGGCACTGGCAGTTTGGGATTATGGAGCGTGAATTAACTTGTTTCGTCATTATCTTGCTAGGTAGTTATCTAGCTGTGGCCATGTGGCTAGTATCAACAAGGGATTTTTACCAAAAAAGCAACATTAGCGCAGAGCTTGGAATCTAGACCATAAGCACGGATAGGAATTGCCAAACAATGCTACTGCAACCTTCTGGTTTAGAGTATTTTAACAAGGCTGAGTGGCTGATGAATTCCAAGGTCTTTGCTGTGTGAACACAAAAAAAAGGGATTGACCGCCGACACACTGTTCAGAGATGCTAAGTGCCTTCGGCAGGCAAACGTTTGACAATCCTACCAGTGTGTGAGCTTTAACATTTACCCAAACTCTACCTGAGTCCTTGCCTCACCCCAATGAGGTTAATGCTGTAAAACAAACCAACCAACATCTACCAGGGTCAGAACACGCAGAATGACTGTCTGGCACATTATAACATTTCCCAGAGGCTCAGAGGAGTTGTTTGGGGAGAAACTGGCGATGGCAGGGGTTTATTTTCCCCAAAGCTGACCCTGATATAGTAATGCAAAGGCCTGGAAAGATGCAGCAGCTAGGCAGCCTGTCAGCAGAATGCTGTGTGTGTGTGTGTGTGTGTGTGTGTGTAAATAGCAGAGCAGCACTGTTCAAACTGGACATCAGCTCTCCACCCCAGCTAGGTGGACTGTCCAATACCAGACATAAACCACTACAAGAGCAGTGTCTGACAGTCAACTCATTTCCTGAAGCAAATTTTTTTAGACACAGGAAACAAAATTAGCATACTCAAAATTGAAGACGTTCCAGGAGTTGCGTTTGAAGTAGTAACAATTACTGCAAATAGTAATTATAGCCATTTGAGGTGTCAATGACACTGCTAGTTGACACACTCAGTACCCCAGTCAAGGACTGAAGAGAGCTTTGAGAGAATTAAACTAGTGCTGCTTTTCTTAGTAATATGGGTGATAACACAACGTGGCTGTACAGTGGTAGGTTTTCACAGAGAACATGACCAGCCCCCCACCATAGCAGAGTAGTCTGAAAGATAGACTGCAGACAAGCACATCACTAATCATGCTCGGACTACCAGAGCAACGGTCCTCCTTTTGTATTAATCAATAGCTGCTGCAAGTTCTCCTTGTTTTCCCAGAAACCGTTCTCATGTTTGAGCTCTTGTCTTGGTTCATCCTGATTGGCCAGCTAGCCCTTGGATGAGGGCTGCCTTCGGCCTGATTGGACTGCTGTTGAGTCAAACGTGCTAGTTCAGAGGTGACTTGTAAGCTGATAAAATCCTTTGTTGAAATCATATCTGTTTCAGGAAGTAAACCTAGCCTGTAACCTGCATCATTATCAAAGAGCTCAAAGATGGTGTCAAGTAAAACTATTAAAATAATTCAAATCTAGACTTTTATAAGCGTCTACTGATCCATTGTTGAGAATTCCACTGTCTTTGATGCTGGTTGTTATTTGAAGTTAGCTTGTACAAGTTGGCCTGAAATCCATCAAACAGCAGATGAAAGTAGATGGCTTCCCCACTGAGACAGATGTATCATCTAGGACTTATCCCATGTTCCAAACAAACAGGTCAGTCTCAACAGTATAGTTAGGCTATATGAGTCTACCCCCCACGGCCCCCATCAGTTACATAACCACCAACATCATATTCTCTCCCTTTCATTGAGGGCTCCTCAAATCCAAAGTTACGCATCTACCATAGAGCTGCTCGTAGGGAAGTGCGGGGAAAGCAGGGGAAACCCCAGGCTAAAATACAGGACAGGCAAGCAGCATACATCTCTTCCCTGCAGTGACTTCACAACACTTCCTGCTAGCTTGGTGACCACAGGGCCAGAACAACCTCAGCCCTGTGTGGACAAGACAATGAGGGTCACTTATTAATACCACATTCCCAACAGAAATAGAATGACTAAAACAGGCAAAGCCCCCCCAGACCAGAGCAATTTGACAAAACACTCAATATGGCTGACGTGCAGGCTAGGCCTAGCTACTGATAACATTTCAATGATATGCCCGCTCCCAGATCAAATGCCACGATCAGAGTCCATGATGCCAAACAAGGGTCAGCCATCATCCTCATCAGTTTAACAGCCAGTCAGTCAGGTTAGTCAGCCACAGCCAGCCCAGTACGTAACAACATAGTGTCTTAATGTGAGCCCTTCTGCATGGCTCCGTCTGGAGGAGGAAGTGACCTTATGTTCCCATCGGCTCAACATTTATCTTTTGCTCATTAATTCAAATCAGCTCCCACAAACACAAAACCCTGACTAATGCCTTCCAAAGCCAAACATTTGAATAATTAACTGTGGCCACCTGACAGTTCACACAATAGGGGGTTGCAATGGTTTTCTAAAACAAGTTTGTCTTAAAACAGGTTGGAAACATAGGAGAGAAAAGCAACAAGGGATAGATGGCATTCAGTGACTGAACTTCAATCACCTCTCCTATAAATCTGTCAACTATACTGAGCTTTGGAATGTCTCTCAGTGCTGTCTTTAAAGCATCACTTCCTGTTGAGTGATTACTGAGATTTAAAAAAAGTTTGGGTTGCAGCAGGTCTCAGATATGGCAGGCAGTGCTGCTGTCAGCTTGTCAAGTTAACTACCCTCACCTCTGGGGGCATTCTCACCATGTCACCCTTTCTCGGTGACATACACACACAACGGTTGACCTGGGAAGGCAACAGTTACTGAAAATAGTGGTGTGAATGTGATTCTTAGTCAGTGCACCTGTGTCTTAAAACAATAACCACTCTACCAAAATCTGTGTAGGAACTTTTATAGAAGTAAAGAAGATGTGTGCTTTTACACAACAACGCAAAAACTCAATTAGACAAATAGCACCTTAAGCAGTTATTCTAATCTGGGTTTAGGGTCAGATTGGTGTAAAATGATTCTCAGCAGGGAGTGAGTGTCTCACTGGGTATCAGTGTGTGTGTGTCAGGCCAGCGGCTGTGCTCTCCTTAGAAGTGTGAAGGTCCCTGTGGCTGTCCAGCAGGTCCAGTAGCAGGAGATCCATGCCCATCTCAAGGAGCAGCCTGCCTTGCCAGCCGCTGCCCAGATGGAGATGCTCGCCCACTGTGTTTGTGCCTCAGACCGCCACCACAATGCCCCCATTCTGCTGGGCGGTAGGCAGGGCCGGAGGGGTCTCGCCCTCCCTGTGGGCCCCAACAACACTGCTCCTTCCTTCCACAGCTGCTGGACAGAGAAGGAGACACAGGAGCAACAGAGGAAAAGAGAGAGCAGGGCTAATATGGCTCTCTGCCACCTCTACTCCCATGTTACATAGAGACCACAGTGACAGGGTTGTTTTAATGACATAGAATAATATGAAGCTGAATAATATGAAGCTGAATGGCTACAAGGCCAGGCTCTTTGAAAGCTGCACACTGACTGCAGTGTGTGAAAATAATTACAGTGCATTGTAGTACACTTATGGTGGTAATACTAAAACGTGTTGTTAGTATGACATGGTTCTGATTGGATAACTTAAATTGATCCTAGCATGATCCACCACATACAGAAGCCAGGGGTCAGAGTGCATGTCAAACACCATCTAGGCCTAGGCTACTTCTCTCACCATCTTACTGCTAGATATTCAAGAAACAGAATGTAGCTCAAATGCATGCCCCTGAAGTGCCTTGTTGAACGAAACAGCAGGGGGCGTGGGGCAATTTATTTTCCTTCCCGACCACTAACAACCCGCACAGGCACTGCTCAGACAAGCAACAACTAACCAACTCATTAATCTCAAAATGTCATTGCTCCTCTAAAAACAACTTTGCCAAGCCAGCTTAAACTGACTGAGGATAATAGAGGTAAAAGGGAATAAAAACACAAACATCTAGGTACGCTAGTCTAGTGCCCACCAGATCATGTTAATGCCACTTTCAATTGAGGAATACACAAATCTACAAAACAAAAACGAACATGCAGTTGGGAGGAAGATACATTTGGGAGGAGAAAAAAAATAAATAGAATGTGGTAATTGTTTAAAGGTCAGGGTCCTTGGCCTGTTGGCCAGGCTTAAGATGTCTAATGAGAGCGTGTGCAGCAGACAGAGGAGCAGCAGCCATTACCTCCCTTCCTGCTGAGTGTGTAAGCTGAGCTCTGAGATACTAAATACTTCATAGAGACAAGGGAGAGCAGAAATGAGCTTCAGCTGACACCTCTAGTCTTCTTCAGCCTGCCCTGCTCAGTGGCTAATGCAATCTACCATCAGTCAATCAATACTGCAGAGTGAGCTATTGACAAAGAGCAGAGGAAGGTGTATTGGTGGTTAGTGTGGTCGATGTATTCCGTACCTGCATGGGTCTGCCTCAGGGACAGACCCAATCTACTGAGGCAGACCCATGCAGGTACGGAATACATCGACCACACTAACCACCAATACACCTTCCTCTGCTCTTTGTCAATAGCTCACTATCAAACCAAGGTGCATGAACACTGGAGCAAAGTGAAAGACAGACTGGTTGGTTGTTTAGGAACAAAACCCGAGGAGTGCTCAACTATGGAGCCAAACAGACAGGGTTGGCTTAGATTGTAGACAATGTGTATATTTTGTGTCCAATGTTAATAAAATAATTACACAATGAGCACTTTTCTCAAATACATTGCTACAGTTGTTGGTTAACTAGCTAAAGAATTTCAGCCATATTAGCACCAACATAAAATCAGTTAAAACACCTCAAAACAAAGACATGGGATCAGTAAGATGAAATGAGCCACTTACAATTCCCACATGGTAATTTCTTGTCATTCTTGCAAGCAATCTGGCCATCCATAATCACAACACGCTGACTTCTGCCTCGTGGAAGCGTGCACGTCATTTTCATGACGTTGTCAGCTAACCTATCTATTCTGCAACTCTGGGTAGCACAATAGAAGTTTACAAGCAAACCTTTTAAAAACAGTGCCTTTCGACAACTGCCTTCATCAGGGTATCAGTAGATGGTCTGCTTGCCTTTACCCTGTCAATTCAACCTTGTGCCCTTAGTGCACACTGGTTCACTTACCTTGAGGAGCAGAGTGCACACTTTGGGATAAATGGGATGCAAACACTCACTCAGCCTCCATGCACCAGGTGGACACCCCAAAAAGGCTGCAGAAGGCCCAGCTCAGACAACATACAAATCCCAAACATGTTCCAGTCTGGTTTCCAAGTACATTGGAGGATAATGAATGCCAGGATCATCTCCTCCCACCATCTTGATAACAGATTTTTCTCTAATGGAAAACCCAAAGCTACAATAGCATGCTACATTACACTTTGCACTTAATAACCAGATAGTGAAGATGGGGCATTTGTTAGGCAGAGAAGTGATTTTGTTAATTACTCCTCTGTGATGCCCAAATTGTTCATGTGACCGCCCATGACCCCTGAAAAGTAAACTAAATATTTCACACTGCATTCATTATAGGCTTTTGACGCCTGTTTCTTTAAAATGTAACTGACAGCACATCATGCCAAGTACAACGAGATTCTGGTGCTTTGTCACATTCACAATATTATACTTTCAATGGCATGTAAGCCTACAGCCTAACTAATGCCACAAGAGACAATCAAAACAACTGGAAATAACCAAATGCTATAGCTTCTGATTATCGCTACGGCTCATAATAACTTGTGGCACAACAAGTTGAGGTTACATGGTTTCAGACAGGCATGCCACAGCACGCGATAACATGTGGTTACATTGCAACATTTAGGGACAACAATGTTACAAAACATGTGTAGATAGAGGATTGATTACCACAACATCCAAAATCACAACAATGAACAAATCCCGAATTGACAGATATTAGTTTGGAACACAGAACCAGTCACCCACAACAGTGTAACTAGATTGAGCTGTGCACGAGGCCAGGCGATTAACAATATAATTCAGGCATGCAGTAACATTTTGCCTTGCGGACAGTAACATACCCACTTCCTGTCTTGCTTGTCGTTAATGCTGAGCTGTCAGCAGCCACAACACAGAAAACTCAGACAAACTACCCGTCAAATAACCCGTTGGTTCCATCAATTGGCTGACCCTTCTCGTCCGGGCACCAGTCAGTCAATGCGACTGATCGAAGGAACGCGGAGGTCGCTAATGTAGCTAGCTAATAGCACCGGTTAAATGGGTTGAGCCGTTTGTTGAGCCATTAAAAACCACTTGGAATTATATTAAGCTAATAGATGTAGTTATAACGGCGGTAAGAAACTAATTACAAAAATACAAAACCGCCTAATTTGACATTTTCTTTCAAATTATTGGGAAGCTTTCCGGGCTGAGATGGTATTGCAGCACAGCGATAGAGACACTGCTTGAGTGTACAACAACTCACCGTAAGCTATCGCTTTATGTTGACCAGATGTCTTTACAACTTAACGCGGCAGGCCATGAAGATGATGTATGTTATTGCGAGCATCCAGTTTGTCTGAAGTAAAAAGAAGAATATCCCAATTTGACGTTTGGACGCTCTCTCTATGCCGAGTTCGCACAGGCCTCGTAAATGAAATGGATGGCCTCCCCCTCCTTCCAACCAGCAGCAGTACGCATGCGCTAATTTATTGGCAGCAACACACAAGGGAATTTCAGCTGACTGAAGAAGTGTGATCTGTGAGCACGACCTTGTGGTCAAACCAGTGATGTGGAAGCAAAAATAATATCTCCAACAGAATGCGGCCAAGTTGCAGTTTGTAGGAAAAATATATCGAGAGAAGAATACCTAATGCTATGGTCCTCCACTACTGATATGTCATTAACTCTGTTTTTTTTACCATTTGAATGAAATGCTTGATCTTCTCCAAGGCAGTATCAATTCTGATGACTTTTGCCACCTATTGCATTCATGCATTCATCTCAAAGCTGCCAGCACTAAGCATTATTAAAAATGTCTGGGTTTCCCATTATAAATGTAAAAAGAGAAACAGAGGCAAACTTTTGACATCGCCCAATCACCCCAGCACAGCACATAGGCTACCTTGTAGCTTCCTCAGGTTGTGGCTATATAGAACCATCTGGTGGACAACCTGTGAAAATGCATCCTCAGTACTCCACCATACAAATAATATGTGAACACAAACATGCAGAGTAGCCACATGACCATTTAATAAACAAAAAGACTGTAAATTTGCTGCAGCTAAATAAAAAGTGTGACTTGGAGAACTTTAACAATTACTATACATACTCCCAAGCATGATCTTGTAACAAACGTTTTTCCACCCAAAACAAAATTGTAGCTGTGGTCTGTGGGTTAGCTATAGCTCAAATAAAATAAATCAAATGTGCTCTCAAGATTCAATTCCTACAAAAGTAGTGCATGTGGCACATTTTGCCCCTCTGTATTTTCTATATAAAAATGGATGAAGTGGTCTTTATTACAACAGACAGGTTAACAGCAATTGAAAAATTGAGTCCCTTTAAAAAATTGAATATTTTCTATGCAGTGTCACATTTAATGTTTATCAGTCAAGAATTCTCAAGCTTGATCTCAGTATACAGAACAGTGTCAACTTGGATCAGACCTGCATACACAGTTACAAATACTTGTGTAACATGCTAAATCTGCCTTGCTGAAATTCCTTTATGATAAAGGAGAACGTTTATTATTACAGTTTACACACCAATTCCTCCCAAAATAAACTTAAGGAAACAAAAGAAGAAAAAAAAACTGATGAAATCTGTAATGATATGATCAAACAAAAATGGTTTAGTTCCTCCATCATGACATCATATGAGATTAACCACTATCCCATTGCTAGCTACCAAGAGGACACTTCCCAAAAACAATTCTTAAGAGTCCTTAAGAATATGACTAACTGGCTGTGTGAAAACATGGCCTGTTTTCTGGCAAATCTTTTGTAACAATATGAACATAAATCACTTAAAAATAAATCTGTCTGGGCTGGCGTGTCACAATACAAGACCATCATTTCCCTGGGAAATATTTCTGAAAGTAGAACTTTTAGGTGACAAAAAATCTCCTGTAAGACTTCTCACCTCATCATCCATAACTCTCTGGCATCGCATGCAGGAACAGGCCATCTGATGGCATTCCTCTCAAAGCTGACAACAGCAGCAGCCTCAAGGAGCCCAACAACTAGGCTAAAATAAGTGATTTGGATGCTTTATAAAGATACATTGTGTTGTTATATTCTCACATCATAACATGTTATGTCAATACTGCGGTGCCAACTACAGATACAGCAAGTGAGATGGCATACATTTACAAAAATAGGCTACATACACTTGTAATAAGTGAGAAAGCTCATTGCACGACATTGTTGAGCAACATTACCAGAGATAAACAAAAAGAAAAGAAAACTCAAAGAGTCTTACCAGCTAGAACACAATTGGCAACAGATGCCATTGATTCACTGTATTACATGAACTGTATGCACTATTAACAATAGTCTGATTTAGTCGTTTGGAAATGTAGAGCAGATACACAGACAAGACAGTACTTCCAAGTCATATGAATGTTTGCAAAGTTGTAACCCGATCAATTTAGATCAATCCTTATCGACTACCCATGAAAATAAACATGTGCAAACACACCAATAATTGTATTTAGAATAAAAAAGTGTATAATACAGTTTAAGAAAGCAGTCAGCCTCAATGACTGCCCAGTGATTGAAAACTGCCCTTGGAGAAACATAGCCAAACCTAAATCTAACCCATTCACAAAAGCTCCCTAAAACACAATGTCTGCACTCCATACTAAGACCATACTAAGATGCACCGAGAGTTTGCAAAAATTGCTAATTGTTTGCAAACATAATTCAGACATCCTGGCCAGTATGTGACCAAACAGGTCTGCAATCACAGATCTGTTTACACAACCACCGAATGTCTCACACAAATCCAAGTCTGGCTCAAGCGAATTTAAAGATCCGCTTTCAAAATGATTGTAAAAAAAAAAATCCTAGTCTTATCTACTGTGGCCCCTCAGTTTAGCTTCACATCTAACACTTGTGTTCAGAATTGAAATGGCATATTGCCAACACAAATTAAATACAAACCCAAGCCTATCTGAAAGTGAATTAAAAATGGTACAATGGCTACTAGTAGGAAAACTAACTTACATTTTTTGTTTCTTGACAAATGCTGTAATACTCAGTATAAACTAAATGGTACTGCTTGGCAAATGACATGTTTACAAAATCTGAAGCAAGAAGACAGTCACGGCAGCAGAGGTAGAGCATGTGTACCTTTCTACTGTGTATAGCTACTTAACAGATACATATGCATACCCTTGTAAACTATTATAAGACTGTATGTGGCCTTATCTGACAGGTGTCAAACAAAGATGAGATTTCATATGAGAAGGGCAAAAGACCGAGAAACTATTTGTTTGTACGATAACACAAATACACTGAAACAAAAGTGTTGAGCACCACTTTACATCTTTCATTGCAGTGTTGTTAAAAATATAGCCCAGATGCAGCTTAGAAAATATATGCACTCAAACAAATCCAAAATATTTTCCCTATTTATCAAAAACAGACAAATTCTTAAACATTTTCTTCTTAGATAAAAGAGTACAAACAAATTAGTTTGTTTCGAGTTGATACTAGTGCTAGCTAAATTACACATTTCAATTGAAAATCGCTACAATCGAAAAAGTGGCATTTAAGAAAAACACACCAATTGAATTTAGTGAGAATATGGCATTTCAACCAAAATCTCCAATTCAGATCATAGGGCTTTTCCCAGAGAGGCGAGAGAGATTGAGCTCTGCTGTGGGGCACTGGGTCAGCCAGGTCCTGTGGTCTCCAGTCCACACAATCTACAGTAGGAAACAGGAAGCATGTCTCAGGCCCAGGGCTGGTCACACAGTCAGGGGTCATAGATAGAGACTGACTCCTAGTGGTTAGTCAGCTCTCTGTAAACATAACATACTCAGACGGGCTATTAGAGGAGGGCAATACACACACTTAGCCCTTATCAGGAAGCCCTCCTCTTGGAGCTTTACCCTTCTGCCTTTACCGGGAGCAAAGGAAAAACATATACCAACCAGCAATACAATTAAGTGCACATTCTGAAATCCCCCCATAACCTTTTTTCAGTAACTGTACACATCACCCTCTAAGAAGGCCTTCTGTATTTCACTAGAATGACAACACAATCCTGTTCACAGCCAGGGCTGATAGGTTGTTGCAGGTCCTGCTATGCAGAGTGTAAAGGAATAACGAATTTGCACCCGAAGGGCGAATGGTAGTTGATGCCCACTTCCTGGAACACCTGCTTGGGCACCCCGATGTCACACAGGTAGACCCTAGCCTCCCCACCATCTATAGGCAGGGGCAAGCCCAAAGACAGGGTCCACTTGGCCTCCACGGCCTGCTTCTGGCCACTCACTGGAGGGTCAATGCTGAGCACCGGAGCCCTGTTTTGGTTGGCCCAGTCCGCAGCCGCCAGGTACCAGGCCTGGTCCCTTAGGAAACCGTTCTCATGGCAGTCCAGACAGTTAATGACCAGGTCCACTGGGCTGACCGGCAGGTCTGGGAGGAGAGAGAGGGACAGAGATCAGGGTTTGAACTGAAAGCTTCTGAGTAGCTAGACCTCCAGCAGAGGGCAACATCGTTTCAGTGTGTACCGCTGTTAAAAGCAGACAAGCAGCACAGATTTGACAGTGTCTAGCTAATTTTGCCTTGTGTCTAACTATACTGAACGGAAATATAAATGCAACATGTAAAGTGTTGGTCCCATGTTTCATGAGCTGAAAAAAAAGATTCCAGAAATGTTCCATATGCAAAAAAGCTTATTTATCTCAAATTTTGAGCACACATTTGTTTACATCCCCGTTAGATTGCATTTCTCCTTTGCCAAGAAAATCCATCCACCTGACAGGTGTGGCATATCAAGAAGCTTATTAAACAGCATGATCATTACACAGCTGCACCTTGTGCTGGGGACAATAAAAGGCCACTAAAATGTTGTCACACAAC
The DNA here is from genome assembly GCF_002910315.2 of Salvelinus sp. IW2-2015. Lineage (NCBI taxonomy): Eukaryota > Metazoa > Chordata > Actinopteri > Salmoniformes > Salmonidae > Salvelinus > Salvelinus sp. IW2-2015. The sequence continues at coordinate 20,844,347 of NC_036850.1, read as the reverse complement.
ACAATGCCACAGATGTCAAGTTGAGGGAATGTGCTATTGGCATGCTCACTGCAGGAATGTCCACCAGAGCTGTTAACAGAGAATGTAATGTTAATCTCTCTACTATAAACTGCCTCAAATATGTTTTAGTGAATCTGGCATGTGGATGAGTTGTTTGCTGATGTCAACGTTGTAAACAGAATGCTTCATGGTGGCGGTGGGCTTATGATATGGGCAGACATAAGCTACGGACAACGAACACAACAGCATTTTATCGATGGCAATTGGAATGTCCAGAGTTACCATGACGAGTCCCATTGTCGTGCCATTCATCCGCCGCCATCACCTCATGTTTCAGCATGATAATGCACAGTCCCATGTCCCAAGGATCTGTACACAATTCCTGGAAGCTGAAAATGCCCCACTTCTTCCATGGCCTGCATACTCAGACAGGTCACCCATGTTTGGGATGCTCCGGACCAGTCATATGAAATCCATAGATTAGGGCCTAATGAAGTTATTTCAATGAACTGATTGATTTATATAAACTGAAAAATCTTTTAAATTGTTGCATGTTGTATTTATATATTTGTTCAGTATACAAGAGGGAAGTGTCTACTCTAGATTAGAAAACAATGGTATTTTTATACAGCTCATGCTAACAAAAGAACACACTACAAGGAAGTGGATTCACCATCTTCACAATCTACAGTCCATTTACCTTTCCATCTACAGTCTCATCACATCTAATGATTTCAAAAGCTGATAATATCTGTGAACAGAGAACAAATCTGTTAGTCAGGATAAGTCGGTACCTTTGATGCTGGCCACCTGCTTGCCGCTGGTCTTGCTGTAGAGGGCGAGCTCGTTYGTGATGGACTCCTGCATCTTGACGAAGTTGGGAAGGAAGAGGATGACCTCCACCTCGTGGTTGGCCAGGTGCCGTCCACAGCTGATGCCCTGGGCCCCCTGGACATGGGGGCCACACAGCAGGGCCACCGTGGGACGCTGGTGATTATTCTTAGGTGTCAGCCTGGGGACATCCAAGAGACAAATGTGATTTTGTTGTCTTATTTTGATTTCTTATCAATACAAATAGTACTAGCCAATGCCGGGGATATGTGATTACTGATGGATTAGACAAACTTTGTCCTCATTGAGATAATTAATTGTGCAGAATACAATCATGACTGATCTGAACATCATGCAGTTTCCACACACAGCAAACAAAGGAGCATTATCATCACCTCAGGACTGCATGGGTAATAAACTGGTTGTTGTGCAAGGGTTTCCCTTTCTTATAAAAACACACCTCTTCAACTACAGCATAAACACCAGAGGAAGCCTTTATCTGCAGTCATTGTAATCAAGATCAGCGGAGCATTGTGTCCTATGTCGATCATAAACACCTCACACGTTCAATAGGCTGCTACACCTTTCCATGCAAAGTATTGGCTTTTCTGTCATGATTAATTGCTAAAGCTACTGTCTATTCATCATAAATATGGCATTTGCATTGACTCCTTCACACGCACAAAGAAAAAAGCCTAAAGCAGAGGGGAAATGGAAGATTCACAGCCTGTCAGACATTCTTGAATTAACAGTGAGAATGAATTTTTAGATACACTAGATGACGAACAGGGGGGGGGGGCGCTGTTTTGAAGCCACGCTTCCATTTTGGTGCTCCCCCAACATTGTAAAAAATGTAAATAATTTCTTAATGTCTACATTTGTTTTTACAATGTTTATTCTATTATTTTTTTATTATATTTTGTGAGCTAAACAAAAACACACAAAAAATAATATATATATAAACATTTCTGTAAAGTATCATTTTTAGAAAGTAATAATGTTATTGTCCCCACCACAAAAATAAAAAAAATACTTAAATCTTTACTGCGTAACTGTGTGTACAGATGTTTTTGGAGACCCTTCTGGCAAGAATGCTGTATTCTTTCAAGATGTTAACCCGATTTCCCAGAAACCCCAGTACTCATCGGTAGTCACAGATGGGATGACTTAGCATCAACATCCGCTGTGGCGGTGTTATCAAGCAGGAGAGGCTGCTGAGGGGATAATTGCCGGAACGGAAAAAATGGACTGGCATCCAAGACCTGGAAACCATGTGATTGATGTATTGGATACCATTCCAATGATTCTGCTCCAGTCGTTACCACGAGCCCGTTCTCCCCAATTAAGGTGCCACCAACCTCCTGTGTTATCTAGTGCAGGGTTTCCCAAACTCTGTCCTGGGCCCTCTAGGGGGCTTTTTATATGCCGACTATAATCCTCGTTTTTATATTCGAATAAAAAATATTATTGTTGTTTCAGTCAGAAAGGCAGCTAATGTTAGCAATGTCAAGGTAGCTAGCAGGTTGAGAATAGTTACCGTGAATTTCCCTGCCTGGTATAATATTAAATAGCAATCTGATGATAGCTAGCAAGCTAACTTACAAAAAGCAGTGTCAAATGTTTTTGTTTTCATAGACCTGCATTCATGTCAAATAATCTTGGATTTGTATGCATTTAGTCCATTGCCCTTCGGACTCCTATACTAGCGAGCTAATAACATTATTGGGATGGCCCCTTGATTCTCGAGAGCTATTGCTACATATGAAGATGTTGTGCAGTGATTGCAGAAGTGTGATACTCGACCCTTCTACGTGAAAATCAATATTGGTTATTCATAAAAAATACAATGTAGTAAACATTACAATACAATCCTAATAGTGTTGTGTACATTTTTTTTTCTGTAGGATTCCAGTTTTGAAGAGCCGCAGCCTGTCCAGGGGCACAGGCAGGGCTGCAGAAAGAATTGGACAAAAAGAACCTGAAAAGATCTGCCCGACTGCAAGAAAAGAGGCTGCCCGAGATGAAGGTTAGTAAAAACCTTTCACCTGTGGTACTGTTCACCTGTTTCACAACATATCACACAACATTTGGCTGCACGCTGTAATTAAGTTCATGCTTCCAGTCTAACTGGAATTGTTTTTGATATCATGGAGTACCGGAGAGCTATCCTAGGATCTCCAGACATCCCACATTGCGGACAATCTCGCTGGTGCAACTGCCTGAATTGCAGGGAGACTCCTGCACCGTACAAAACAACTGCTGCCATCTCACAACTGCACTATTTCAGTTATTTATTACCAAGTATGTTTACATAACAGTTGAACACTTTCCATGACAACACTGTACTTTATTCTTCATTTGGATCCCAATTAAGAAAAAAACTAAATTTGGTGACATTTTTAGAAATCTTTTTTAAATTTTGTCCTTGGTCTGGGTGACATCAGTTCAGTACTTTATCAGAATGTTTTCATGACACAGTGCTTTTGTTATTTCAAGAAGTTTAAAGATACTACCTTGTATTTTTGTTCATCTCCCTAATAAAACTTTATTTGACCTGATCTGTGTAATCAGACCGACTTGTTTTGTACTGTATTTACACCACTGTGGTCCAGCCATCTTTCTGGATATCTACCCACCTGTGGGTCTGCTAATTTGAAGTGAAAACCGACAAGTGCATAGATATCCAGGAAAACAGAACAGTTAAGTAAATAATTCTAAAACCATTCCAAAAATAGAATAATGACACCAATTTGCAAAATAAAGAATGCACAAATGTTGTTTCTCACACAAGTTTATTGTTGCCCACATTAACATCCCTTATTTATATGATTTATATATGTTTGGTTGTAGGCCCAACTCTTTCAACAACATTTCTGAGTACTCCATAAGTTTTCACACTTCCCGGGAACGACCAAGTCTGACAAAACCGCTCAGGTCCTTCCCCGCTCAAAGCTTTGCTAACTGCATCCTGTGTTGCATGTCGACGTCTCCTCGAAGTTGTAGCAGGTCATCCGTTGTTGGTGGCACTTCAGGGGGTCTTGGATCATCGGATCTCAGTATCATTCCCCTTGATAGCCACAATTGAGAGCCCAGTGTTCTCAACACTGCTCCCTGAAGTTCAGGGATGTAGGTGCAGTCCTGTGCAGTTTTCAATGCGTAGACACTCCACCTTCAAGGCTTATTGTAGAGTCTCCTTTAGCTGAAAGACAGAATAATATTTGGTGAGTATTTTGTCTATAGATTTTCATTACCATCAGTGCAGAACTGTAGTGTGCAACAAAACTCTAGATCACCTTTACTCCACATACAATGTCCTCCCTTGGGCAAATCAGACCATAACTCCATTCTCCTGCTTAAAAGATATGCATTCATGTTTGTAAGAACGCAGATCTGTTTTGCAAGCCCTGCCACATCCAAGGAGCGTCAGAGCCAGTGTAGCAGGATTCGATCTTAGTCCTGTATTGACAATTTGCCTGTTTGATGATTCGCCAGAGGGCGTAGCGGGATTTCTTATAAACTTCCAGGTTAGTGTTCCGCTCCTGGAAAGCGGCAGCTCTAGCCTTTAGCTCAGTGCGGATGCGGATGTTGCCTGTAATCCATGGCTTCTAGATGGGATATGTACGTACAGTCACTGTAGGGACGACATCATCAATGCACTGATGTGGTAAACTCCTCAATGCCATCGGATGAGTCCCGTAACCTATTCCAGTCTGTGCTAACGAAACAGTCCTGTAGCTTAGCATCCGCTTCATCGGTGCACTTTTGTATTGAGCATGTCACTGGTACTTCGTGTTTGAGTTTTTTCTTCTAACCAGGAATCTGGAGGATAGAGTAATGGTCAGATTTGCCAAATGGAAGGCGAGGAAGAGCTTTATATGTGTCTCGGTGTCTGGAGTAAAGGTGGTCTAGAGTTTTTCGCCTCTAGTTGCACGTGACTGGTAGAAATGAGTTAAGACGGCAACTCCCATCCTCGGGGGCCTGACTGGTTTCACACCTTCCCCCAGTCCTATAATAATCACACCTGATTCAACAAATTGCATTCTAAACTAAGGACCGTGATTATTGGAGTCCGGTGTGTCAGCTGGGATTGGGGCAAAAGTGTGTCACCAATCAAGCCCCAGAGGACTGGAGTTGCCCATCCCTGACCTAGACAGACATCAAATAAAACATTCCCCATCAATCCCAATTTGGAATACGATTTTACCATTTGACAACTATGAAATAATTGCCTTTGATAACCATCAGTCTTAGATATTCAGAGTAAATACATTAATGGGAGAAGTAGGCTATTAGACAGAATGAGGTCTTAATGTTTCCAGTAATTTCATGTAATGTCATGTTACAGTCTTACACTCAATGCATGTATATATTTTGGGCTGTCTGTTTACATCTCAGCCAGACAGCTCAAACGGGAAATAACATAGTAACATCTCTATGCAGTAGGATAATGTTGGGCTAGAATGTCATCAATAATCAAAGTAAATCAATCCTGTGCAGTTAATTTTCCTAAACAGCTTAGCTAGATAGATGCATAGCATTAAAATATGCTACTTATTGTTCTTAGCTAGCTAGGGGAAACAACATGATGGAACAGACAACATGGTGAAAAATATTTTGCTAAAGTCTGTGCTTACCGATCTGATTCTGATTCAATACTCAACGATGGTGGGGCTGGAAACAGGCCCGCTAGGTGTTGATGGCAATTTATTCCTTTCATGACTGAAAAATAATATTTCAGGTTTAAAGATATTTTCAAGAGCTTTGACGTCAAGCAATGAAGTCCAGTTCAGATACAACAGCCAACAGCAGACAAAACTAGCTAATTTTAAATTGTTGTATTGTACAACAGCTGACTAAAGACAGGGCATTCAGATCAAGAAGAAGAGACGTGAAGTTGACACGGTTTCGTCAATGAATCTTGGAAAATCCAGCCGACGAAATGACAGGTTCTAAAACTAGATCCTTCTGATCAAACAAACCGTTGCATTGTGTCTCAACTTGTGTATCTGAAATGAACTTAAGATCATGGCTACTCCGTGCCAGTAGAGTAGTGTGTGAAATAGCTAGCTAGCTAATATCACAGCGTGACTTTCAGACCACAGAAATATAACACAAGGTCAAGCAACATTACACACATAAATTAGGTAGCTAGTTAGGACTAACTAGTGAAGCTAAATGTTATATTCAAATGAAAAAAAAGAACAATGTCAAAGTCAGCTAATAAGCTGCACAAGCTAATAAACTCAGCAAAAAAAGAAACGTCCTCTCACAGTCAACTGCGTTTATCTTAAGCAAACTTAACATGTGTAAATATTTGTATGAACATAACAAGATTCAACAACTGAAACATAAACTGAACAAGTTCCACAGACATGTGACTAACAGAAATTGAATAATGTGTCCCTGAACAAAGGAGGGGGGGGGGCAAAATCAAAAGTAACAGTCAGTATCTTGTGTGGTCACCAAGTACTGCAGTGCATCTCCTCTTCATGGACTACACCAGATTTGCCCGTTCTTGCTGTGAGATGTTACCCCACTCTTCCACCAAGGCACCTGCAAGTTCCCGGACATTTCTGGGTGGAATGGCCCTAGCCCTGACCCTCCGATCCAACAGGTCCCAGACTTGCTCAATGGGATTGAGATCCGGACAGAACACTGACATTCCTGTCTTGCAGGATATCATGCACAGAACGAGCAGTATGGCTGGTGGTATTGTCATGCTGGAGGGTCATGTCAGGATGAGCCTAAAGGAAGGGTACCACATGGGGGAGGATGTCTTCCCTATAACGCACAGCGTTGACATTGCCTGCAATGACAACAAGCGCAGTCCGATGATGCTGTGACACACCACCCCAGACCACGACGGACCCTCCACCTTCAAATCGATCCCGCTCCAGAGTACAGGCCTCGGTGTAACACTCATTCCTTTGACGATAAACGTGAATCCGACCATCACCCCTGGTGAGACAAAACCGTGACTCGTCAGTGAAGAGCACTTTTTGCCAGTCCTGTCTGGTCCAGCGACGGTGGGATTGTGCCCATAGGCAACGTTGTTGCCGGTGATATCTGGTGAGGACCTGCCTTACAACAGGCCTACAAACCCTCAGTCCAGCCTCTCTCAGCCTATTGCGGACAGTCTGAGCACTGATGGAGAGATTGTGCATTCCTGGTGTAACTCGGGCAGGTTTTGTTGCCATCCTGTACCTGTCCCGCAGGTGTGATTTTCGGATACACCGATCCTGTGCAGGTGTTGTTACACGTGGTCTGCAACTGCGAGGATGATCAGCTGTCCGTCCTGTCTCCCTGTAGCGCTGTCTTAGGCGTCTCACAGTATGGACATTGCAATTTATTACCCTGGCCACATCTGCAGTCCTCATGCCTCCTTGCAGCATGCCTAAAGCACGTTCACGCAGATGAGCAGGGACCCTGGGCATCTTTCTTTTGGTGTTTTTCAGTAGAAAGGCTCTTTAGTGTCCTAAGTTTTCATAACCGTGACCTTAATTGCCTACCATCTGTAAGCTGTTAGTGTCTTAACGACCGTTCCGCAGGCGCATGTTCATTAATTGTTTATGGTTCATTGAACAAGCATGGGAAACAGTGTTTAAACCCTTTACAATGAAGATCTGTGAAGTTATTTGTATTTTTACGAATTATCTTTGAAAGACAGGGTCCTGAAAAAGGGATGTTTCTTTTTCTGCTGAGTTTACAAACTATTGGATGCGTGGCTTGAAAACAACAATCAAAATAAGTAATCCAAAATAAACACTTGCATACATATTTATAACTAAATAGCAAAACCATCATTTCACTTTATATCTAGAAAGATGTATTATCTACCTAACAATGTCTTACCTTTTCAGTAGAAAAAATGCAAACTGTCGGTTTTGAATCCCTTCAACTCTCATTGTTCTCTCCACTGTGTGAACGCAAATCCGAGGTTTACTCTAGTCTTGGCCCGGGCTCTATCGTTTTCCCTTTTCGCCTTTCAGCTCTCCAAAGTTCTCAGTTTCTTTGGCTTAGATGGAGGAGTAGCTGCTGCTGGGTCAGGTTGTTTGTCCCTCAGGTCTGTAAGCTAGCTATCTCTGCTAGCCAAGTGTGGACATGGGCTCAGCTAGCTAGCTATCATACCACTACCCGTTAGAATATCCCTGAGCACTGCCTCCTCACAGACGGAAACAAGTCCCTCATTACGAGCAGCACAAAATCCGACCCAACAGTAAAATTAAAACCAATGAATAGAGGGGTTCTCAGCGAAAGCTAAAGGTGCAATATTGTTACGGCTGCATCACATTGGATGACCAGTAGCTACTTATTCAAGCTTTTGAACATAAAAAAAATCTAAGCATTATTTGGCTTTCTGCCCGTTCCCAAAATACATATAATTCCATTCATTCCTATGGAGGACTGCTTCTTCTGAGGACTACCAATATGTCCGACCGGTGGCTTCAAAACCTCTAATTGGCCAATACATTGAGTTTCATTGGTCAGTGTTTTACAGGGAGCACCCCAAGGTTATTTGCCTGTTTAAAACACCTCACTACAGTTTATCACCATGGCAACAATACAAGAAACAATGGAGAAAAAAATAGGAGAACAAAGGCATGTTTGTATAAACCTGGGTCGTGTTCATTAGGGCACACCGCAGCAAAATGCCTTGGAACTGAAAGCAAAAACTAACATTTCTTATTGGGCAAGTTCAGATATTGTTGTACCTCCCCATTTCAAACCATTTTCTTTAGTTTCGTGCCTATTGAACACAACTCTGATATCAATGAAGCCTGTTGCATGTGATGTGATGTCACCACCGTAGAGGGAGCCCACCCAGCCACTCACCGGTTGGGGCCCCCCAGTAAAGTGAGGGCCATCTGGCTGGCACACACACCAGTCATCTCCAGCCTCCGCTCCAGAGACAGGCCATGCCGCTCCGCTGAGGCCAGAAGACACTTGTGAAGCTCGTAGGACACACTGGGGACAACCAGGCCAGAGTCTACAGTCAGAGGAGCGAGAGAAACAAGATGGAAAAATAAACATGTATTAGTTGTTATTGTGCCAGATTATAATATATGTAGCTATGAGAAGAGAGAGACTGGAAGTTTTTTAAAAGTTCCAGATTTTTCCCAAAAATATATGGAAATGGTACTAAAAATAGAACTGTATAGAATCCTCATAATCACACACAGGAACTCTTCAAGGAGTAGGAGTTTATGTAAAAGCAGCACATCACCTCACGCGAGGAGCCAGTTCCCTTGGGAAAGCCTCTTCCCTTGACCTGATCTCTTTCCCATCACAGAGGGAGGATTCCTTTCTTCCCCTCTCATTTTTCACTGTTGTCCGACGCAACAACGAACAGATTGGCAGCCCTTTACAAAATATGACAAACATAAGGATGCAAACTGTGAACTGCCTCTCCTAGCTATCCCCCACGGCCTTCTGGAGGGGCTGGGTTCACACGCTCCAGCTCATCCCTGCTGAGCTCCCTCAGCATCCCCATAACCAGAGCTTTTGGCTGAGAAAGACACCGGCAGCAGCCCCCCGGGCCCACAGACATTGCCGCCACACCTCACAGAGAACTCCACCAAAACATAAGGGTACCATGACAAAGGGGAAACTTGAAAACAGGTTGTTAAAGGTGTACTCGTTGGTACACCTGTGTGCAATGATGATGGCTAGCGTGTGTGGGAGAGTTGCAGCTTGACTTGAGTGAAAACTCAGTTCCAAGACCATACAGACACACACACACACACACACAGTTGAAGTCAGAAGTTTACATACACCTTAGCCAAAAACATTTAAACTCAGTTTTTCACAATTCCTGACATTTAATCAGAGTTAAAATTCCCTGTCTTAGGTCAGTTCGGATCACCACTTTATTTTAAGAATGTGAAATGTCAGAATAATAGTAGAGAGAATGATTTATTTCAGCTTATATTTCTTTCATCACATTCCCAGTGGGTTAGAAGTTTACATACACTCAATTAGTATTTGGTAGCATTGCCTTTAAATTGTTAAACTTGGGTCAAACGTTTCAGGTAGCCTTCCACAAGCTTCCCACAATAAGTTGGGTGAAATTTGGCCCATTCCTCCTGACAGAGCTGGTGTAACTGAGTCAGGTTTGTAGGCCTCCTTGCTCGCACACGCTTTTTCAGTTCTGCCCACAAATGTTCTATAGGATTGAGGTCAGGGCTTTGTTGTCCTTAAGCCATTTTGCCACAACTTTGGAAGTATGCTTGGGGTCATTGTCCATTTGGAAAAACCATTCTTTGCGACCAAGCTTCAACCTCCTGACTATTTCTTGAGATATTTCTCAATATATCCGCATAATGCCATCTATTTTTTCTTCGGCATTGCAAGCCTCCCCCTTTTTCCTCCAAACATAACGATGGTCATTATGGCCAAACAGTTCAATTTTTGTTTCATCAGACTAAGGAGACAATTTCTCCAAAAAGTATGATCTTTGTTCCCCATGTGCATTGCAAAACCGTAGTCTGGCTTTTTTATGGTGGTTTTGGAGCATGTGTCTTCTTCCTTGCTGAGAGGCCTTTCAGGTTATGTCGATATAGGACTTGTTTCCACTGTGGATATAGATTACTTTTGTACCCGTTTCCTCCAGCATTCTTCACAAGGTCCTTTACTGTTGTTCTGGGATTGATTTTCACTTTCTCGCCACCAAAGTACGTTCATCTCTAAGAGACAGAACGCTCTTCTTCTTGAGCGTGTATGATGGCTGCGTGTGGTCCATGGTGTTTATACTTGCATACTATTGTTTGTACAGATGAACGTGGTACCTTCAGGTGTTTGGAAATTGCTCCCAAGGATGAACCAGACTTGTGGAGGTCCACAATTTTTTCTGAGGTCTTGGCCTGATTCTCTTTTGATTTTCCCATGATGTCAAGCAAAGAGGAACTGAGTTTGAAGGCCTTGAAATACATCCACAGGTACACCTCCAATTGACTCAAATGATGTCAATGAGCCTATCAGAAGCTTCTAAAGCCATGACATAATTTTCTGGAATCGTCCAAGCTGTTTAAAGGCACAGTCAACTTTGTGTATGTAAACTTCTGACCCACTGGAATTGTGATACAGTGAATTATAAGTGAAATAATGTAAACAATTGTAAACAATTGTAAACAATTGTTGTAAAAATGACTTGTGTCATGCAAAGTAGATGTCCTAACCGACTTGCCAAAACTATAGTTTGTTAACAAGAAATTTGTGGAGTGGTTGAAAAACTAGTTTTAATGACTCCAACCTAAGTGTATGTAAACTTCAGACTATATATACACACACACACACACACACACACACACACACACACATACATTAATACACACACAGTACCTGTCAAAAGTTTGGACATTCCTACTATTTACTACATTGTAGAATAATAGTGAAGGTATAAAAACTATGAAATAACACAAGTGGAAACATGTAGTAAATTTAAAAAAGTGTTAAACAAATCAAAATATATTTTAGATGTCAGATTCTTCAAAGTAGCCACCCTTTGCCTTTGCACACAATTGGCATTTTCTCAACCAGCTTCATGAGGTAGTCAACTGGAATGCTTTTCCAACAGTCTTGGAGTTCCCACATAGCCTGAGTACTTGTTGGCTGCTTTTCCTTGAATTCTCTTCTTCCCGGTGGGAACCACACATGCGGAGATCATCCATTCACCTACTCTGCATCTCACAAAGACATGGCGTTTGGAACCAAAAATCTCAAAAGGACAGATTTCTACCAGTCTAATGTCCATTGCTCTTGTTTCTTTGCCTAAGCTTCTTCTTATTGGTGTCCTTTAGTAGTGGTTTCTTTGCAGCAATTTGACCATGAAGGCTTGATTCACTCAGTCTCCTCTGAACTGTTGATGTTAAAATGTGTCTGTTACTTGAACTCTGTGAAGCATTTATTTGGGCTGCAATTTCTGAGGCTGTTCTCTAATGAACTTATCCTCTGCAGCAGATGTAACTCTGGGTCTTCCTTTCTTGTGGCATTCCTCATGAGAGCCAGTTTCATCATAGCGCTTGATGGTTTTTGCGACTGCCATTGAAGAAACTATCAAAGTTCTTGAAATGTTCCAGATTGACTGACCTTCATGTCTTAAAGTAATGACGGACTGTCGTTTCTCTTTGCTTATTTGAGCTGTTCTTGCCATAATATGGAATTGGTCTTTTACCAAATAGGGCTATCTTCTGTATACACCCCTACCTTGTCACAACACAACTGATTGGCTCAAACGCATTAAGGAGGAAAGAAATTCCACAAATTACCTTTTAACAAGGCACACTTGTTAATTGGGCTCCTGAGTGGCACAGCGGTCTAAGGCACTGCATCTCAGTGCTTGAGGCGTCACTACAAACACCCTAGTTCAAATCCAGGCTGTATCACATCCGGCCGTGATGTGATTGGGAGTCCCATAGAGCGGCGCAAAATTGATCCAGTGTCATCCGGGTTTGGCCGGGGTAAGCCGTCATTGTAAATAAGAATTTATTCTTAACTGACTTGCCTAGTTAAAGGTTCAATTGAAAAATGAAAAATGCATTCCAGGTGACTACCTCATGAAACTGGTTGAGAGAATGCCAAGAGTGTGCAAAGCTGTCATTAAGGTAAAAGGTGGCTACTTTGAAGAATCTTAAAATATAAAATATATTTTGATTTGTTTAACACTTTTTTGGTTACTACATGATTCCATGTGTGTTATTTCATAGTTTTGATGTCTTCACTATTATTCTACAATGTAGAAAATAGTAAAAAGAAAGAAAAACCCTGGAATCAGTAGGTGTGTCCAAACTTTTGATTGGTACAGGTGCATCCTGTTTCCATTGATCATCCTTGAGATGTTTCTACAACTTGATTGGAGTCCACCTATGGAAAATTAAATTGATTGGACATGATTCGGAAAGGCACACACCTGTCTATATAAGGTCCCACAGTTGACAGTGCGTGTTAGAGAAAAAAACAAGCCATGAGGTCAAAGGAATTGTCCGTAGAGCTCCGAGACAGGATTGTGTCGAGGCACAGATCTGGGGAAGGGTACCAAAAAATGTCTGCAGCATTGAAGGTCCCCAAGAACACAGTGGCCTCCATCATTCTTAAACGGAAGAAGTTTGACAAGACTCTTCCTAGAGCTGCCCGCCCGGCCAAACTGACCAATTGGGGGAGAAGGCCCTTGGTCAGGGAGGTGACCAACAACCCGATGACCAACAACTCTTTGGCATGAATGCCAAGCGTCACGTCTAGAGTAAACCTGGCACCATCCCTATCGGGAAGCATGGTGGTGGCAGCATCATGCTGTGGAGATGTTTTTCAGCAGCAGGGACTGGGAGACTAGTCAGGATCGAGGCAAAGATGAACGGAGCAAAGTACAGAGAGATTCTTGATGAAAACCTGCTCCAGAGCACTCAGGACCTCAGACTGGGGTTGAAGGTCAACCCTAAGCACACAGCCAAAAGAATGCAGGAGTGATTCGGGACAAGTCTCTGAATGTCTTTGAGTGGCCCAGCCAAAGCCCAGAGAAAAATGCGAGAAACTCACCAAATACAGGTGTGTCAAGCTTGTAGCGTCATACCCAAGAAGACTCAACGCTGTAATCGCTGCCAAAGGTGCTTCAACAAAGTACTGAGTAAAGGGTCTGAATACTTATGTAAATGTAATATTTCAATGTTTTTAAATTAGCAAACATTTCTAAAAACCTGTTTTTGCTTTGTCATTGTGGGGTATTGCGTGTAGATTGAGGAAAAACAATATTTAATA
>NC_036850.1:20729228-20830743 GCF_002910315.2 Salvelinus sp. IW2-2015 | reverse complement strand
GCTGATTTCTTTTGATTTTCCCATGATGTCAAGCAAAGAGGCACTGAGTTTGAAGGTAGGCCTTGAAATACATCCACAGGTACACCTCCAACTGACTCAAATTATGTCAATTAGCCTGTTAGAAACTTCTAACGCCGTGACATCATTTTCTGGAATTTTCCAAGCTGTTTAAAGGCACAATCAACTTAGTGTATGTAAACTTCTGACCCACTGGAATTGTGATACAGGGAATTATAAGTGAAATAATCTGTCTGTAAACAATTGTTGGAAAAATGACTTGTGTCATGCACAAAGTAGATGTCCTAACCGGCTTGCAAAAACTACAGTTTTTGCAACTATAAATTTGTGGAGTGGTTGAAAAACAAGTTTTAATGACTCCAATCTAAGTGTATGTAAACTTCCGACTTCAACTGTATATCTATCTCTCTACTCCTCAGGTCTGTGTGTCAACACAGTAGAGGATATCTCGGAAAGACCAGCCCAGGGAACATGGTTCCTAGGTACTGCCACAACCATGTCATTATTCTGGTAGCTGCTCACGGAGCCCTTTAAAGAGCCCTGTGCTAATCTCTACCTATAGCACATGGCACATTAGTCTAGAGAGGAACAAAGACAAGTTGGAGGGGCTGCACGGCTCAATATCCCTTTGATAGTGAAGCAGGTAAGACCTTAATGGCCTGTTCCAAAGCGTTGGCCTGGCTATTGAGTGCTCAGCGTGGCCTCCCTCCTCATGTATTACGTGCATGCAGGCACGCATGCAGCTATCAGAAACACACAGGCATATCACTCAAGGCAGAACACACGCAGTGTGACATGCAAGCAAACACACCTGCAAACAGCAGATAGACGGATGTCATGCCTGGGTGAAATTAACCTCATCTCTTCCCTGTTCGTATCTCCACATCCCTCCCACTGTTCCAGTACAAAGACAGGTAATATGTTACAGTGGGGTGGGAGAAACCCAGTCTACTCTGCTGCGCCGTTCCTCGGACAATCACGTGAGCGATAAACACACAGCAAAGTTAACTGCTCCTTGTCATGCAACCTGCCACTGAGGAGAGGGAAAGGGAGAGGTGGGAGTTGCACTATGATCTAATTGCCTTTTGACCATCCCCCCAGCTAGATGTGTTTGTCAGGAATTCCCCTGCTAGAGCACCCCACCCCAATCCTGTGTACTCTCTCTCACACACACACACACACACACACACACACACTACACGCAATGCTCAACCGGGTAGCCAGGAGCACACAGCGGCAGTAAAAAAAACTCAACTGGAAGCAATCCTTCAAGCATGACAACGAGAACATTGAAGCTGAAATCAATACACACACGCAGGGTGGAAGCGGGCCATGGGTGATTAGGGCTGGCGCTGAGAGAGGGAGGGGGGAGAGAGAGAGAGAACAAGGAGTGAGGTTTCACAAGGCTCCTCCAGACTACAGGCCTGTTACTGCTGCAGTACCAAGGGGCTGCGAGCCTCTAACACTCCAGACACTCCATAACCTCAGCCCTCATAACTAAGATTAATGCAGGTCAATTGATTAGAAAGTTCCATTTGAGGGCCTCCTGAGTGGCGCAGCAGTCCCACAGGGCGGCACACAATTGGCCCAGCGTCGTCCGGGTTAGGGGAGGGTTTGGGGCTTTACTTGGCTCATCACGCTCTGTAGCAATGAGACAAAATCGAAATTGGGGAGAAAAAGGTACAAAAATGTAAATTTAAGTTCCATTTGCTCTCATGCCACCGGACCAGGGGAATCAATAGTTGTGAATAACATACTCGTCCTCAGCTCTCTCTCCTGTCACTCTCTAAATCAAAGGTAGTTTGCAGGGCAGTGATTTGTTCTGTGGCTTTAGTGTGTTTGCAGTGACGAGATTTGAGTACATGTGTAGCAGTGGATGCTGCTGAGGAGAGGAAGGCTCATAATAATGGCTGGAAACTGAATGTGTCTGATGTTGTTGATACCTTTCCACTTTTTCCATTCCAGCCATTACCATGTGCCCGTCCTCCCCAACTAAGGTACCAACGTGTAGATGAGGAGTGGTTTAACACACATAGGAATTAGCAAAGGAGAGTAGAACTGTGCCTTTTCCACCGAAACTGAATAATAAGGCCAATGATGCACCACATAATAGCCCTTACAGACTTGTCTACGTGCAGACAGACAATATGTTATCCCAACGCCAAACATTTGTTTTCCTAGCCCCTTTTCTGTTGTCTCATGTTGTTGATTTAAATGTTTACAGTGGATAGGAATGGATTCAGGTGAGAGCAGCCTGGAGTAGGGTAAGGGTTTGTTCCACATGTAGTGTGGTTGTATCCCAAGTGGCACCCTATTCCCTATGGGCCCTTAGCAAAAGTAGAGCACTATATAGGGTGCCATTTGAGTGGTAACCTGTGTGTGACTATGAGAGGTGCTGTTTATGTAAAGCTCAGAGCGGTCTGATAATTACAAGGTACAGAGGATGGGGCTTAGCATGACAGCATTCAGGCAGAAAGAGGCAGAGGTAGCAGACCTGCCCAGCCCATTCGGTAAAAAAAGACAAAAGCGTCCACATTCAGCACCAGGGGCAAGGCTTTTAATGGCTGCCTGGCCCGCATTGTTGTCTTCATAGTCATCGCACTGCTGTCGCCATGATAACACTGGCTGGCGGCCATGTTAGGCTACGTTGGCTAAAAGTGCCAACATCATAACCCTTTCTAAGAACTGCTGCACTTTGCACATACCTGTATGTCGGTCCAGTATGTACTGTAGTGTAGCGGGCTATTTGAGGCTAGGGCTCACATTCATGTAGTGAGTCATTTCATGTAGTGGATTAAGTTATCCAGCGAGGTGTATCAGTGTAGTATCTTCGTCTGGGAGTATTTAGTCAGCTGGCAACAGAAGCATAACACTCCTATCTCTATGGGGGCACAGAATGCATTCTATGACTAATAGCGATGGTATTGGCATCGCTATCCTCTTTTCCCTAATGAGAGAGCGAGCATGTGTGTGAGTGTGTGTGTGAGCGTGTGTGTGCTTGTGTTCCACTTAGACCTATATCACTTTATGCCAACACCAGAAACCAGATTTGACTGGTACTGATCCCCTATCCCTACAGCGTAGTGATTGGTCCAGCGGAGCCAGAGTGATAGGTGTTGCTCTTCTTGTCACACCTTGGAATCCAGACCAGGGGCCTAGCATAGTGTGCCATTCACTTATCTCCTGTATGAAACCAATTATGTAACACACATATAAAGAGTGTTGTTGAGGTGTGGAAGAGCAGCTCCTCTTCCCAGAGATGGACTGGGACTGCATGGTGTGGTGGGGCAGTGAGCTCAAAAGTCACCTGCTGCCCCAATCAAAAGAGCAACCAGGGTAGGATCCCAGCACGTTGCAAAGTGGGAAGTGGCCCTTTCTGGCCTATAGGAGACAGTCAAACCCACACCCAGCAAAGCGTTTCAGTGTTGCGTCACAGAAGCACAAGAGGTAGGCCTACATTAGACCCACACTGTCACTCTGAGAACTTACACTATTCCTGTCTAAAGTCAACACTGACATGGAGGGGAATTCAACTAGTTTCCGAAGGAAACACTACACTCATTATCACCGGTCCGCAAGACACGCATGCAACAGAAAACATCCTGAGGGTAGAACTTGTTGTGTCGGTCATCAATTCTATTAATTTTAGAGGGACAAAAAATATATATTTTTCATGGTAAATCCCGATTCTTTGGTTGAATGGGTCACCAATCTACAGTCGTTTTCCCATCTCTGAGCTACACGAAAAACATTCTAGTATCTGTATGGACAGAGAAGACTAGCTCATTAGATGTGTGTGTGTGCACGGTGGGTGTGTCACTCCTTAGGGAGAAGCCAGCAGTGATTACTGAGAGGGAGAGGCTCAGCCTCTTCACCGCACGCTGCACATGGGCTGGGCTGTGACCGGAACCAATATCTCTCCCCCATCACATCTCCAGCCCGATGGTCTTCACTGAGAATACCGACACTGTTGTAATTCCTCACGGTTGCGTCCAATTACTGGGGCAATTTTCTTCTTGCCTGTTAGTTTAAGGCCTATTTTAGACCTGTACACAATGTCCTGTCTCTCCACTAGTCTGGCTCGCTTAGCCAAACCCATGGGTCTACTGTAGCCTCAATAGATCCAGTGGCTGGGGTGAGAGACACTCAGGGCCTAAGGGCACTGGCAGACAGGCCTCTGGAAGTGAATGTGTGATGACAGATGTGAATGGAGAGTGCTCTATCAGTCTAACCCTCAGGGCAGCAGGTTTCTAGATGTGGATGTGTGATATATGTGAATGGAGGAGGGTGCTCGCTCTCTCTCCCATGGTGAATGTGAATGGAGCCAATGGAGGGTGTTGTGTTGTCTCTCTCTCTTACCAGTGCAGTACTCCTTGCCCCCGTGTTGTGGGACCGTGATCTGCCGGTAGACGACTGGTTTGACCTCCAGGATGATATAACTACATCGGACCTCCAAGTGATTCGGTAATTCTAGATGTGGTCGTATCACCCTATACTGAAAGCCGCGCTTTCAGCCAGGCAGGAACTCTACTGAACCTCAATCTGGTACGTCGATAAACCACAGACGGCTGCCCACCCATCTATACAGCAACCTGAATGCCCGGATCATGATAATACTGCGGAAGGAACACGGACTAGCACTTGTCGACGACAGGTGCCCCCACTAGGATTCTCAGGCACTACATAAGTCATATCAGTCTGATCATCCCAGACCTGCTTACGTCCAGATGAAGGTCGACAGCGCACCATACACACACTCAGTACTTATAAAATAACCCAGAGACTTCAATAACCTCGCACCATCCCACCCCTCCCGCTAACCCAGATCTTACTCCGTTCTTCTTCCGGCGTGGACCTGGTTGCGGCCCTCGGTTACTAGATGATGTCGGACAGGATTCATCGAAGAATACTGCCAACTCAAAGCACGTAATAGGCAGTCATGATTCACACATCAATATATATAATAACTTCCAATGACATATACCTGCCTCAGGCCTGCCACTAGCTCATTATGGTCTCATTATATATTCATCCCATGTTAAAGAGGCTTAATATTTCAGACTGAGAGTCCAGGTAAATCTCGTGTCAGATCTTCAGTCCTGACTCTCTAGAATCTGTGTCCCATTACTGCATGCTTATCCTATGCTGTATCAGGAAGCTACAGTCTCTACAGTATTCTCACATACCGCAAGAATCGAAATAACGCACATCAATCATTACTATCCGGCTAGCAATAGTATTTAGATTCATCAAAAACTACTACAGATCCATCTACACATCATCGCACTTCATGATACTATGCATACGCCTATACTTGAAATCTCATCTAATGAAACGAGAGAACCAAACTGGAGAAAAAATATTAACTATATATGGAATAAATTCACCGGCACGTGTTTCAATACTGCCTTATACCGTTAGATGAAGGTCTCGTAGCTTAACGTCTATGAAGAGAGAGACGCACCAGATGAAAGTCACAGCCAACGCCAACGCAGCTCGGTCAAGCGTCACTCTATCCATGCACAGCTCACGCTGCTCTACCTTACGGCTCTCACGAGCAAGGGATAACACACAAGAAACTCTTCAGTCAAGTCACGTACACACTACTGTTTATGTCACAATGGTGTTGTCACCGAACAATTCCAACGCTAACTCAGTACACTACATGTATCACAACAGAATCACTTAGAGACTCTAA
This sequence comes from Salvelinus sp. IW2-2015, assembly GCF_002910315.2. Taxonomy (NCBI): domain Eukaryota; kingdom Metazoa; phylum Chordata; class Actinopteri; order Salmoniformes; family Salmonidae; genus Salvelinus; species Salvelinus sp. IW2-2015. The sequence goes on along the minus strand of NC_036850.1, from coordinate 20,825,027 downwards.
TGCTAACACTCACTCAATTGGCTCTTCATTCGACACACTAGGCAAGGGGGACCGCTCGAAGAGCACTCAGAGCACACATTATTATAAAAGATGAAATCTTGTTACTCCATCAATTCCGTTGCTGCAGGTTTACGCGCTTTTACTAAACTAGTGCTCAGAACATTTATAAACAATAAGAAAACCTATAATACGACAGAGTCCATAATTAACCTACTATACACGCGCATAAACTTACTCATACATGAGTAATAGTCATCAAGTGAATCAGACTGACTCTCAATTGTCACACCTGGGCTATACCAACCACTCCCCAGTCAAGATAGAACACAGATAGATATACTATGTACACACCAAAAAATTAGAGTTATTGTACCTTATAGTGATCTGTAGTAGTTATTAGCTAATTGAACCATCGCACGCATTGTATAGAGAACAATAATTAAAGGCTTCAATGAAACCAGCTAGACCGATTATTTTAAAAAATACACTTGAGCCATAGTAAACTAAATGAGAGCATGAAAACCTCAGCCACGCGCAGAGACTACCCATTTACCCTCAAGAAAATCGCATTACTATACTCACAGACTCCATTATTATATCTATAGTAAATGTTGGACCATATAACTCTATATCAGTAAATGACACTTATACACCATATCAGAGGCGCTAGTCTAGGAACATTCTCAAAATCAGTAAACCCTACAAGTGTTAGTATTGACAGGCAAGTGTTCTAGTGCACACCCGCAAGGATATGACGAAGCACATCGAATCAATACACAGTTGCACTTAAACGAGAGTATCATATCTCGCAATGAGATAAATAGTCTTTACACAATGCTATAAGGATAAAAAGCACTGATCAGGACAAGCAGTAAACAATAGATGCAGTCAAGATTCACGCAAAATAAACAACTCCCTCTGTCTATGTCTGTCTGTCTGTCTGTGAGAGATAGATGTGAGTAGTGAGTCCGATAGTGCAGATTAATGACTGAGATTAGAAGTGAGTTGAGCTAGAGATGTGAAGCCACGAGTGCGCTAATGAGTGAGATAGAGAGTGCAGAGAGAGAGAGTGGGAAGAGAGAGAGCAATAGAGATTGAGAGAAAGAGAAGATACAGATAAGAGTAGAGAGAAACGAGAGAAGAAAGAGAGAAGCAGAGAGAGTCCATCAGAACAGGAAGGAAGTCAAGAGCTATTACTAGGACACTCTTTAATGGTATGTACACGCACTGTTATCTGTGAAGAGACAGTAAGAGGATAATCACAGAGGGACTGTATAAGCTTATGTATACCATCTGGATATCACTAGTTATCATCACAAACTGGAGATTTCTTTATGATTATCTATTCGTTTCACCCCCAAAATTACCCTCTTAATAAATTAATCACTGTGTTCTATTTAATGACTCAGCTGACAATTAGATAACTCCTCCTACCTTGATTTCCTCCACCGAGGATCTATTGCATTTCACTCTAGCTTACAATTACACTCCACTCCTAGATATCGTCCACAGAATATTACTCTGTCAAGTTATATATAATGCTAAGCAGATCCTAATTTATAGGGTATACGCCAGCCCATTGCTCATGTTCTTCCCATTAAGTAGATACGGTACCACCCACCCTACCCTATAATCCCATGTTCACTCACTGGAGCCCCACTGCTATAGGTGACTGGCGTATAGGTGCATGTGCATTACAAAATCATGTAAAGTCATACTACCAACCCCGCCACACTCAGCAGCTTCAGGCTTCACTGAAATTGTGTGACATCATTAGCTCTCCTTGCAAGAATTGGCACACTAAGAATCCTCAGAGTATTAAAATAAAAAATCCAAAGTATAAATCAGTCGACTTTCTCATAACTGATCCCTGGACCCGTCCAAGCGCAAATAGAAGTCACTAAGGAAACAACATAGGCTTCGCTTGTGGGGAGAGATCCTTAGATAGGTCTGACGCAGATGCGAGAGATGAGTAAGAGGGTAGAGTATCTGAGATTGATCAAGAAGGTGCTACTGTCAGAACGAGAGGATCTAACTCTAGACCATAGACTACTCTTAGGAGCAGGATACACAGATATATTATCGTGCACGAGGAGTAGCGAGGAACAGATTATATATTCCGCATCTTAGCACTACACACGTATATTAGTAGATAGAGCACGGTAACGTATTCGTACAAGCCTTTTGCAACGGCTGACCTGGATCGGCGAACCAGTCACAAGTAAACATGCTCTAGCAATCAGTCGCTCTGGCTGCTTCACCCACACAGAACACACCCTTGTAAATATGGATACTAGTACATCCCATACTCATTCTACATATGTGATACCCCAGACTAGAGGAAAGGACACCGGTTTCACCAACCAGTCCAAACAAAACATAGAACTAAACACTGATTAGCAGATAACTATTAAGTAGCTATCTCTAAATTAAAAAGAGTCGTCTGCTAATTAAGGTAAACAATGAAGCAAGCGAACAACAACGAAGAGCGCAACATTCCAACGTTATTTATTACATGTACCCCACAAGAAACCGGATTGTGTTTTTTTTGTTCACTCAATAATATAACCACACTTATTTTGTACATAATCGCTTCTCGCTCCGCATATACAAAGTCTTCTTATGCACCCGATAACTTCTGGACATCAGGACTATCCACACACCTGCGCGATTACTCCCACACTTCAAGCAATCCATATTTCTTCCACTCTTATATCCACGAAAGTCTGAGGAGCTCAAGTATCGTGACCTAGACTTATCTAGACTCATATTTCAACCAACTCAGCTCCAATAAGAATTATACATCACGGCGAACAAGACTGTCCACAGATACCACGTGTTCTTATGTTAGATGACGAATGATCAGAGCATATGAGACATAATGCTTCTAAGAGAGGCGGTGCCTGCCGTCCTGAGAATCTCTAGCGATCGATTATAAACCCTCACTTTCCTTCCATTTTGCATAGCAAACGTATGGCACAATCTCTGTGTTAGTAGAATAGACACACATTCGGAAGTTCTTGAGTACTTGATTTCAATATCTGGTATTTTTCCGTAGCTGTTACCCATACACACCCCCCATGAAACAGACAAAGCTCCGCAGGACTGCCACTAAGAACCAGCATGTATGACGCAGCTTAGTATATTTACACGGCTCGATAACAATTGATCTAACTTAACGTCCTTCGAAGACCTTAGAAACACCAGACATTAAATAGAACGCTCAAACCTAAGAGGCAGGCGTTACCTTTCCAGCTTATGTGTCGTTGGAGACCTCTCAATTTGCAGGTTGAAAAGCTTTAAATTCGTTTTACCAAAATTTCTATCAGCAATGTTAAATGTGCAACCAGAGGGAAAAAAACTCTGGACCACCTTTACTCACACACACAGAGACGCATAACAAAGCTCTCCCTCGCCCTCCATTTGGCAAATCTGACCATAATTCTATCTCCTCCTGAATTCCTGCTTACAAAGCAAGATGGAAAGCAGGAAGCACCTGTGACTAGATCAATAAAAAAAGTGGTACAGAATGAAGCAGATGCTAAAGCTACTACAGGACTGTTTTGCTAGCACACGAACTGGAAATTGTTCGGGATTCCTCCAATGGCATTGAGGTTACATCGACTCATATGGTGTTCATCAATAAGTGCATCGATGACATTGTCCGTGCACGTAGTATATACCCCAACCAGAAGCATGGATTACAGGCAACATTCCCACTGAGCTAAAGGCTATAACCGGCTTTCAAGGAGCAGACTCCAACCCGGAGCATTATAAGAAATACCGCTATGCCCTCGACGAACCATCAAACAGGCAAAGCGTCAATACAGGACTAGACTGAATCGTACTACACCGGCTCTGACGCTCGTCGGATGTGGCGGACTTGTAAACCATTACAGACTACAAAGGGAAGCACAGCCGAGAGCTGCCAGTGACACAAGCCTACCAGACGAGCTAAACCACTTCTATGCTCGCTTCGAAGCAAATAACACTGAAACATGCATGCGAGCACCAGCTGTTCCGAAAGACTGTGCGATCATGCTTTCCGCAGCCGATGTGAGTAAGACCTTTAAACAGGTCAACATTCACAAGGCCGCAGGCCAGACGGATTACCAGGACGTGTACTGTGAGCATGTGCTGACCAACTGACTTCAATGACATTTTCAACCTCTCCCTGTCCAAGTCTGTAAAACCAACATGTTTTAAAGCAGACCACCATAGTGCCTGTGCCAAGAACATTAAGGTAACCTGCCTAAATGACTACCGACCCGTAGCACTCACGTCTGTAGCCATGAAGTGCTTTGAAAAGCTGGTCATGGCTCACATCAAACACATTATCCCAGAAACCCTAGATCCACTCCAATTTCCATAGTGCCCAACATATCCACAGATGATGCAATCTCAATTGCACTTCACACTGCCCTTTCCCACCTGGACAAAATGAACATCTATGTGAGAAGCTATTCATTGACTACAGCTCAGCGTTCACACCATAGTGCCCTCAAAGTTCATCAATAAGCTAAGGACCCTGGACTAAACACCTCCCTCCGCAATTGGATCCTAGACTTCCTGATGGGCCGCCCCCAGGTAGTAAGGGTAGGTAACAATACATCCGCCATGCTGATCCTCAACCAGGGGGCCCCTCAGGGTGCGTGCTCAGTCAACTCCTGCACTCCCTGTTCACTCATGACTGCACGGCCAAGCACGACTCCAACACCATCATTAAGTTTTCCGATGACACAACACCGACGAGACAGCCTATGGGGAGGAGGTCAGAGACCTGGCCGTGTGGTGCAGGACAACACCCTCTCCCTCAACGTGATCAAGACAAAGGAGATGATTGCGGACTAAAGGAAAACAGGACCGAGCATGCCCCCATTCTCATCGCAGTGGAGCAGGTTGAGAGCTTCAAGTTCCTTGGCGTCACATCACCAACAAACTTACATGCTCCAAGCACACCAAGACAGTCGTGAAGAGGGCACGACAAAACCTATTCCCCCTCAGGAGACTGAAAAGATTTGGCATGGGTCCTCAGATCCTCAAAAGATTCTACAGCTGCACCATCGAGAGCATCCTGACTGGTCGCATCACTGCCTGGTATGGCAACTGCTTGGCATCCGACCGCAAGGCACTACAGAGGGTAGTGCGAACGGTCCAGTACATCACTGGGGCCAAGCTTCCTGCCACCCAGGACCGCTATACAAGGCGGTGTCAAGGAAGGCACTAAAAATTGTCCAAGACTCCAGCCACCCTAGTCATAAACTGTTTCTCTGCTACGCACGGCAAGCGGTACCGGAGCGCCAAGTTTAGGTCTAAGAGGCTTCTCAACGGCTTTCAACAGCTTCTACCCCCAAGCCATAAGACTCCTGAACATCTAACCAAATGGCAACCCAGACTATTTGCATTGCCCCCCCCCCCCTGCACTTGTCTATTCAACGCTGCATACTCTCTGTTGTTATCATGTATGCATAATCACTTTAATAACTCTACCTACATGTACATATTACCTCAACTAACCGGTGCCACCGCGCATTGACTCTGTACCGGTACCCCCCTATATATGGTCTCGCTATTGTTATTTTACTGCTGATCTTTAATTACTTGTTACTTTATTTTGTTATCCATATTTTTTTTAACCGCATTGTCGGTTAAGGGCTCGTAAGTAAGCATTTCACTGTAAGGTTGTATTCGGCGCATGTGACAAATAAAATTTGATTTGATTATGGGTTGTGGTTATTTTACCAGGCAGAAATTACAGAAAAGTATTCTCATAGTACATCCGAGGTTAATGATTTACTAAAACATTTGTGCCAAAACAGGGATTTCTGTGTCTGATAACCAGAAATAACAGAGCAGGGACCAAACAAAAGAAACAGAAGCCCTTAATGTATGAATGTGCCGGTCAGGAAAACAGTGTAACCTTTCCCTTCCTACCCACAGAGCCTAGGTGTCTCTCAGAAAAGACAAGTGCATAAATGTTACTATGATCAAAAACAGAAAAAAATGCCAGGTGAAGCAATGTGTTGGCTTGGCTTCAATGACTGCTGACAAACTGTGCAGAGCCTAGAGATTAGGGAGTGGATTTACATGTGACACTGATTCTTGTAGTTTCACATTTCCTCCTGTCACTGAATAAGGAAAAAGATCAACAATGAGAACTTTCTGCTCTATAATCACAGTCAGATTGTGAGAAATATGTTCATGACTGTGCTTAAACTATCTTATGTAAACATGTCATAATTGAGAAATAGCCTCGTTCCCAATGTGATAATGTGTTGAGTGTACTTTCTAAATGGGATTAACTGTTACAGTTGGCACCAAATTCAATGAGTAAACACATGAAGTGGCTAAATATAGTGCAGGTCAAATGTATTAGCCTACATCTAGCACACATAAGCAACAGAGGCAGAGATAAAAAGTTATGTAGTCATTGAGTGTGATGGTTAAATAAAAAGGTTAAATAAATGGTGTAAGAGTCTGGTGCAATATATAGTGCATTCAGAAAGTATTCAGACCCCTTGACTTTTTCCACATTTAGTTACATTACTAGGACTGTGGCGGTCATGAAATTTAATCAGCCGGTGATTGTCAAGCAAATAACTGGTCGGTCTCACGGTAATTGACCGTTAACTAACAAACACATTTAGCATCTCCTGGCTTCCACACATATCCTACAAGCCACCGATGCAGACCTTTGGAATATCTATATTAGAAAAAGTCTAATAAATCCATGTAATATAGCCTACACCTTCACAATAAATCTATTATTTATTTTAGACAAGTCTAAAGAAGCATGATATGAATAAAAAAGTAGTTTATTTCAGAGGAACAGAATAGCATACTCTGAGTTGTCCTTATGTTAGGCCCTGATCTGGCTATGCCAAATAGCTGTAGTCTACACTAGTTCATTTAGCAACAAGATTTGCTTAGAATTCTGTGCCATTATTTTATAGTATGAAGAATACAATTGAACATAGCTGAATAAAATATAAATATTTTCTCCAAATGATTTGAGGGAGTGTGCAAGTGCAGCTATTCTGTGTTGAGCGGTTAAAATAGCTACTCCTATATGCTTAATTTAGAGTTATTAACTTCTTATGGCTGCAGGGGCAGTATTGAGTAGCTTGGATGAAAGGTGCACAGAGGTTCCCAGAGTAAACAGCCTGCTCCTCAGTCATAGTTGCTAATATATGCATATTATTAGTAGTATTGGATAGAAAACACTCAAGTTTCTAAAACTGTTTGAATTATGTCTGGGAGTATAACAGAACTCATATGGCAGGCAAAAACCTGAGAAAAAATCCAAACAGGAAGTGGAAATTCTGAGGCTGGTCGATTTTCAACCAAGAGCCCATTGAAATCACAGCGAGATATGGATGAGTTTGCACTTCCTACGGCTTCCACTAGATGTCAACAGTCTGTAGAACCTTGTCTGATGCCTCTACTGTGAAGGGGGGCCGAATGAGAGGGGAATTAGTCAGGTCTGCCATGACCTGACCATTCTTTGACCATGCGCGGTCACATGAGAGGAAGCTCTGTTCCATCGCTCATCTGAAGTCAATGTAATTCTCCGGTTGGAACATTATTCAAGATTTATGTTAAAAACATTATAAAGATTGATTCAATACATCGTTTGACATGTTTCTACGGACTGTTACGGAACTTTTGGACATTTCGTCAGGTTTTAGTGAACGCGCTTCCCTGACGTTGGATTTGTTTACCAAACACGCTTCAAAAATAGCTATTTGGACATAAATGATGGACATTACCGGAAAAAACGAACATTTCTTGTGGAAGTGGGAGTCCTGGGAGTGCATTCCGACGAAGATCAGCAAAGGTAAGTGAAGATTTATAATGCTTTTTATGAGTTTTGTTGACTGCACAATTTGGCGGGTAACTGTATGGCTTGCCTTTGTGGCTGAACGCTGTTTTCAGATTATTGAATATTGTGTTTTGCCGTAAAGCTTTTTGAAATCTGACACAGCGGTTGCATTAAGAACAAGTGTATCTTTAATTCTATGTAAAACATGTATCTTTCATCAAAGTATATGATGAGTATTTCTGTTATTTGACGTGGCTCTCTGCAATTTCTCCGGATATTTTGGAGGCATTTCTGAACATGGCGCCAATGTAAACGGAGGTTTTTGGACATAAATATGAACTTAATCGAACAAGACATATGTATTGTGTAACATGAAGTCCTATGAGTGTCATCTGATGAAGATCATCAAAGGTTAGTGATTCATTTTATCTCTATTTGTGCTTTTTGTGACTCCTTTTTCTGTGAGTTGGTGGTGACCTAACAATCGTTTGCGGTGCTTTCGCTGAAAAGCCTATTTGAAATCGGACACTTTGGTGGGATTAACAACAAGATTACCTTTAAAATGGTATGAGATACATGTATGTTTGAGGAATTTTAATTATGAGATTTCTGTTGTTTGAATTTGGCGCCCTGCACTTTCACTGGCTGTTGTCATATCGATCCCGTTAACGGGATTGCAACCATAAGAATGTTCTACAAACGTTGGGCTATATGTTTTGATTTTTAATACATTGCACGATGCGACTCTAATGATGATTTGAAAAAAAGTTGCTTGAGCTCTCCTTTGTTTTTTCGCAATCCATGCCTTTTGCGGCCAATGGCCGTTGTGCCCTTCTCCCATCACCTGAACGTTTATTTCATACAGAAATATACAATTTACAGAAGTATTCAGATCCTTTACTCAGTACTTTTTTGAAGCACCTTTGGCAGCGATTACAGCTTCAAGTCTTCTTAGGTGTGACGCTACAAGCTTGGCACACCTGTAAAGGCCTGATTGGTGGAGTGTCCTTCTCCATAGAGGAACTCTGGAGCTCTATCAGAGTGACCATTGGGTTCTTGGTCACCTCCCTGACCAAGGCCCTTCTCCCCCGATAGCTCAGTTTAGACTGGGGGGGGTCTATGGAAACAGGATGCACCGAAGCTCAATTTTGAGTCATAGCAAAGGGTCTGAATACTTAAATAAGTTATTTCTGATATTTAATACATTTGCAAAAATGTCTAAAAACCTGTTTTTGCTTTGACATTGTGTGTAGATTTTTTTTAATATCCATTTTATAATGCTGTAACGTAACAAAATGTGGAAAAAGTCAAGGGGTCTGAATACTTTCCGATTGCACTGTACATAAGAAGAAAGGCTGTGGCCATTGTAGAATACACTGAAGAAGCCCGTGGCCTATTCAAATGCACTCAGTCAGACAGCACTCTTTGTGGCTTCTGGAGAACTGCTGATAGAAGGTGGTGTTCCACTATCAGTGTATAAAAAGTCGCCCAGCCCAATTGTTGTTACCTGAGGGGATGTTGCGTCAGGGCCTTGCAACCAGTTTGAAAAATAAAACTCCCAAACTAGTCCTCTCATCTCACCTTTGCGTAAAATGGTAATAGGAGTGGTGGTGGAATGGGTGTTGTTGGCAGGGTAACCACCTCTGCTATTCTGACCACTCTGCCCTGAAGAAATGACGCCTGGATCAGACAAGATCCCCTGTCCAGCACTGGCTCTGCTGACACCACTTTGTGTTTGGATATCCAGGAACTTGAGCTCTCTGATGTCCATAGCACTGCACACAATGTAAACATTGACATGTTAACAGCAGATTGCTTAAAACAAATAAGTAGGCCCCTATGTCTTTGTGAAATAACTAAATCAATGCACAGAATGTAACTAGTATGTCTGTAGCCCGAGTCTCAAATCTGTTTGTGCCATCTTGCCAAATGCCAACTCCTCTCCTATGTCATTGTCACCGCAAATTATTTCCTGAAATCTGTGATGCAGGCTAATCTTTCTGTACTTCACCATGTGAAAGCCTTACCTGAAGGTGACCTCAGGGACATGGCACCTGACCCCATTGTGGAAAGGTTGTCTGAGAGAGATGGTCTGACTAGTCTGGTCCACAGATGACACTTCTCCCTGGTACATGCCCAGGGTTGGTCCACAGTTTATTGACACCAGACTGCCCAGCCAGTCTGCAGCCATTCTCTCTGGATCTAGGCATATATGGAAGACAGTCAACTTCACAAATACATTATAACTTTCTGACCAATGGGACATTAATGGTGGAACACAGTCTAAGGACTTAGTTACAGGTCTAAAATATGAGTTCCATCACAGTTACATTGGCTATACAATGGGCTAACAGCAGGGGGTAACCACCGCACTTTGTAGATTACTACTAACGTTGGCTATCTAACGTAAACTGGCTACTCACTCATCACTTCCCTACTCTGGCAATTACGTCGTTAGCTAGCTAGCTAGGTAGGAAACAAACTGGCAATGTAGCTGTCAAATACCCTAGTTAGTTATCACTGTGTTAAATCGGTATCTAGCTAACTAACCAAATAACGTAATTGGCTAGCTGTTCCATTCGAAAAGATGGCTAGCTAACGCTACCTAGCTAACTAAATGGCTAGCTACTGCCAAATTGCTGTGAAATCAGAGATCACGGCTAACGTCGGTTATTAATATAGCCATCCTCTCCACCATTTTGTTATTCATTAAACGCTGTCTGGTAAAATTGAAAAGAATATACCTTGTTTTTGTATATGATAGAGTTTTTTGTGATGAATTTGCTAGTTTGCTAACAACACTTTCTGAACTCGAAGATTCCGTGTTGTTTCCTGTTCACAACGTCACTTCCTTAGCTTTCCCCACCAGCGTTCATTGATTGTTTATGCGGGGGACACCAATGAGGGCACATGTTGCTGCAAAAGTGTATTAAGGTAAATGCACTTATTATAAACAATTAAGGCATTATTTATAATGCAAAACAAATGTTGTTTTAAATCATTGCACCAATGGCAAGTTTATAGCTTATTTACTCATAAAACGTGCTCAGTTTGTGTGCTGATTGTTTTTATAGTAGAAGTCCAAGTCTTGTACACAGGTCAGAGATATCCAACCCTATCTTATCTAGCTAGTAGTGTCACAGATTTACTCTTTGGTCAGCCAAATACCGACGTCCTCCTAATGGTTGGCCAGTGTATATTAGCTTGTGAATGGTTGCATGGGTAGCCAATGAGATAGGCCAACACACTCAAGAAAAGAGAGCACAAGTTAATTGATTTTCTATCATTTTCAGCTTTTATTTCAGTAGCTACCTAGATAGCTACCAACAACACAATGCATAGTGTATACAGTTTGGGCTTTAGTTTACAAGAGTCCTTCGTTACATTATAAAATGTTGACATTTATAACACAGTCAGTAATACATACGTATTTTAGTATTCTGATAAAGTCATACAAAGCCACCATAATAAGTCACCACAATATATACACATTTTAGGCACATTTCACAAAAGGACGTTCCAAAATACATCTAGGCTTAAATATGTACACAAACAATCAATCACATGTTGGTGGCATACAAACATAGCTTCAGTGTGTTGTGTCCACGTTTGACTGATTTATTCAGTGGAATAAAAATATCTAGCTTAGAAATGGGAGGATACATCCATTCAACTCTGTCTGTGATCTATGACCACCTGAACAATAACTCAAAAGTACAAGAACAGGCACTTTATCATGTAGGTTGTAACATTTTTGCCACGAACAAATATGTAGCAAAATGTTTTACCCAAACATGGAACTAAAAACAATGCTCTTTAACACCCCACCATGGGGTTATGTGTATGTTTTATAGATTCATCCTCTTTAAAGCAATCTGATACAGTATATGAGCTGTGATCAAGGCAAGAGGAGAAGTAAAACACAATGATGTAGACAAAAAGGCAGCTAAACAGCTATAATCTCTCCTGATATCTCCTGAAAAAACACCTGACAAACTCTAGAAGGGTCTGTAGTATGCTGGTCATAGAAACCAATCAACTCTATGAGTTTGTGAAGGTCCTTTATCCAATTCAACACTTGTTTGGAATCCCTCTACAAACCGTGTTTCAGATTATAATTTTATCGATTTCAAATTGTCTACAATTTGACTCAGTTTTCCCTCACTGTTAATTCTCCTATGAATCAAGAGAGGTGTCAAGCCCAGTCTTTCCTGGAGAGAAAATGTACCCTCTGGCTTTTAAATCTGAACTCAGCTCATGCCATCAAGTATGTAGGGCTAACTATAAATCAGTTATTGTGATGTTGAGAATCATAAATGTGACCATAGCCCTCACTCCTCCTGCCCCCATGGCCGCAGGCTAGCCTTCAGCTGACAGCGCTTGTGCTTCATGGTGAGGCCGTACTCTGGGGTCATGTCCAGTGGGTGCCCAGGTTTCTCCTGGAAGCGCAGCCTTTGCAGCAGGATGGCCAAAAAGAGGTAGACCTCATTGCGTCCGATGGCCTCACCGATGCAGCGGCGCTTGCCCATGCCAAATACGAGCACCTTCTCCCCCTCCAGTTTGTTAAGTTCTGTGCCATCAGCACTCAGGAAACGGTCAGGGTTGAATGAAGAAGGCTCCTTCCACAGCTCCCTGAAGAGCACAAAGGTAACATTTTACATTAGGTTTGTGTTATACCTGTGTAGTAACACTGTAATTACTACAGTAACAACACTGTTGTTGCACAGTAGTTGCATAGTAATGGAGTTGAGAAGTTTTAGTTTAAAAATACTACTCACGGGTCATGGTTGACCTGCCACTGGTTGATAAAGACACAGGTGTCCTTGGGAATGAAGTAGCCATTGAGCGATGTATCCTTGACTGTGCTGAAAAAATATTGACAATACCAGAGTCAGACCATGCCATATGTGTCTATAATGTGTAACTGATATTGTAAATGTCTGTTTGGCTAACATTGCAAATGTGTGTTTGGTTAATATTGTAAATGTCTGTTTGGCTGATATTGTAAATTTGTGTTTCTAGCAGGTGTAAGTGCAACTCACCAGTGTGGGATGGTGAACGGCAGGAAGGAAGAGTGCCGGAAGATCTCCAGGATGAAGGCTTCCAGCAGAGGTAAGTTGGTTTTGTCTGAGAGACGGGGAGTGCGAATCATTCCCACCTTTTCCTCTGTTGGGAGGACAATAGAGAACATTGGTTATCAAAAAAAAATGGGACACGTAGTGACAGGTTAGTAAGCCACAATATTTTGAATCATGACTCCATTCAATTACATATAGAACTGATTTATAGGATCTCTCTGTGAATGACTCATTTAAATTAGGCAACAGAACTATCTGTTAAAACTAACAAGTTTCAACTTACTCAGTTCCTGATGCAGTCTTTCCTGGATCTCTGGGTAAGCCACAAGGTACACAACAGCCCATGACAAAGCTGTGCTGATGGTGTCAAAACCTTGAGAGGGAGACAGAAGCCGCATTGCATAATTAAAACATCCTACAAATGTAAAAATGTTTCAATGATATGGAGTGACTCAGCATAACTGTTGCGTTATTTTAACTCAACTCACCTGCCCCAAACAGATCATTGACAATGCCCACAATCTTCTCATCAGACACCTGGATGTTGGCGTTCTCATCTAGTTTCCTGTCCTCACAGTGGTCAATGAGGGAGTCAGTGATGTCACGGATGTTGTCCTGAAAACAGAACAATGGACAATCAGTATCACAGACAACAAACAGCAATAGATCAAATATTTTTTGAAACATGATGCAATGTATTATTTACCTTGTCATAGCTTTCATAYTGCTCACTGACAATCTTCTGCACAAAGGTGTTGAAACGGTCATTGATATCCATAAACCTCTTCATGGTGCGGTTTGGTAGGTAACGAAGGATGGGAATGAAGTCTGCAGGGTTGCCGCTGCCCACCACCTTCCCAAATTCATCACTCAGGTTCACCAAGCCCAACAGCTCCTGGTCATCATGGCTGTAGCGCCGGCCGAAGCACATTCCACAGATGACGTTGGCCACCGATACYACAATATGGCGGAAGGGGTCAAAGCTGCCACTGACATCCATGACGGAGGTCAGCTGTTTTACCAAGTACTCTCCCTCCTTGCAGACGTGCTCCTCCAGGGCACAGGAGTACTCTGGGGTCGATCCCTCCAGGGTGGCGAAAGAACGGAGGGCGCTCATAGCTAGCTTGCGGCGGGCGCGCCACACCCCAGCCTTGTCGGTGCTAAAGGCCAAGCTCTTGCCGTCGTTGATGAACTTGAAGCTGTATAGATCGGGCCTCCCGGCGAAGTCTTCCCCTTGCTTGATAAGAGCCTGGCGGACTGTCTCGCTGCCACTCAGAACAACCACAGGCCGCATCCCTATTTGGATCTGGAAGACTGAGCCGTAGCGCTCGCTCATGGCAGTCAGGCTGAGGTGAGGGTTGTTGTGCACCTCCAGCACATTCCCGATGATGGGCAGGGGCTTTGGTCCTGGGAGCCGTTTTAGTCCCTCTGGGATCTCTGTGTGCATGTACTTCATGATCATGTACACCAGGCATAGTGTTACCATGGCCACCAGCCCCTCAGACACAGAGACTGAGCCGATAATGGGTAGTATCATGAGAACCATTTGTATGTTTTTTTTGTGGCTTCTGCACAATCTGTAAGGAGAGGTACATGTTTTAGTGATTAATATTGAGCGAGAAAGATACTCCAGCTGAGTAATAAACATTGCTCGAAAACATTGTTCGAAAATTACATGAATTTTACGCATGGTGCACTCACACCTTTCACGCTTTTGCAAACCACCCTACTCTACCAGTCTCGTACCATTAAACATAGGCTACATAAAAGGCTGTATAGTGTTAAAAAAAAATAGAAGACCTTAACTGTTATATTGCCTACACGTACGTACATTTTTTCGAATAGATTATACTAAAAAGAAGACTCAAGAATAAACGGTACAAGATAACAGTATATAATGCGTGTTGGAGCTTGTTATATTGTAAAAAAAAAAAAAAAACTGTACTAATATTATGTGCAAACTAGTTAATAAATGTTATTTCGACACTTAATTCACAACAAAAAGACACCTGCTATTCCAACATATGTTTCCTTGTTCCTTGTTAATTAAATGTAAATATATTACATGCAGAATTAGTCATTTTTATTACCTTCCGTTATGAGCCAAATGAGCCGTCTTGCAGGGAGATCGAAAAAGTTTGCAGGTGATGTTATATTTATACAAAGCTTTTTCTCTTGCTATAAGAGAACTCCGTTTCTAGGTACTTAAAAGTAAGAATGGGAACTTCTTTTATAGAGCGCTTCTCAGCTCCATTGGCTGATGTCTGAGTGACGTAACCTCTCGCTCTCTCTTGGCTTGCCAGCAGCAGCGGCTGTCTCAGAAAGGAGAGGTGTAATAAAATATCAAGCGGAAACATCAATGAGTAGTGTATATACAATGTAAGCTTGCCTTTATTATAAAAAGAAACGTCTAAGGAGTAAGATATTTTTTTCTAAGAGTGCATGCTTTCAATTATATATCAGTGATGGGCCCTATTGAAAAAATATATACATACAATTTCATATAGTTTGTTATAAAAATATTTTAGAATGTCTAACCGTAGAGAAATGTAATAGACTGCTTGTTTAATTTTCGAACAAGTCGTTCTCAGTAGGCTATTCGACGTTCAGATGACTTTTTTTACATTTTTAATTTTTAAACATTTTTAGATATGATTTTAGGTTCATATCAGAATGATTGGATGAGTCGCTTTTCAGATGTTCATTAGCCTGTTGGAGGGAGTTATAAAACAGACTATATAGAAGAAGCCAGTCAGGTAAGAGGAATACATTGATTTGTGGAATGATCACCAATGATATTTGCAATTGACGTAGAGCATGTTAAATGTGTTATTGTGTAATAACAATACAATAATACAATCAGCCTAACTTTTAATCATATTATATCATCATAATCATTAGCACAACCATGTAGATGTAGACCTATAATCACTATCATACCTATTCATCATACTACACATCTTACTTATAATGTTATAGATGTGGTAATTATATTGGTATATTTTGTTTAATTTATTTGTTTAGGCCTAAATATTTATATGTATTTTATTATTAATTTATTACCATGAATGTTATGGTATTGGGCCTAATATTGCAGGCTATGGTAGGCAGTAGGCTAATAAGCCATATTGAAAAAAAGGCAATTCGTCCACTCCTTATCATGTTATGAACTATTTATCTTAAAAGTATATGGAACATATTCATGAAAACAGTTATATAAAGCACATTGTATAAGGATGACAGTACTTTAGGGCTGATCCAAATATTTATTCTCAATGATCTATTGAACATGAACTCTTCCACAACTAATTTAAGGACACAAGCTTAATCACTTTGGGCCCACAATAATTTCAAAAGTAAATGTACCATCAGTGTCTAATCTGTTTCCAGTGGTATTCATTTTTATATTTTATTATTAGCAAACATCAACATTTCTTCTTTAAATACTTGTTCCATAAATTAATTAACAGGAAACTGTTAAGCATTGGTTATTAAGTCATAAACCCTTTGGCAATCTTTCCTTTAGGCCTACTCATTGCAACAGATTTCGATAGCGTGCAAAGGTGTAGCCTATCCCAAGCGGGAGAACTTACAGCCCCGAAGTACTTTTAATCAAGAGACTCGTCTTTGACAGTTTGATACATCTCACTCAACCAACCTGTCAACAGTATAACGGTGGTGCATATAAGGACAATGGGAAGACGTGTGTGTCTTATTAACTTATAGGACACAAATGTAGCCTACTTATCAAGTGTGTCATGGAGGATAAAACATTCGATTGAGATAAGAGACTATATTGTCTTGTCTGCTTGTGTAAGCTATCCAAAGTGTTTGACTTCGGATCCCTGTTGTGTTAATCAATATCCCAATTGGAACTTACTCAAAGGTAAGTTATATGTATTAAAACCTAGAATAGAGTCTTCTAGACCTCACCATCTACAACACACCATTCTGAGCGGGGTCTGTTTTGAAACAAGTCGTGATAAAAACTGGCAAATGCCATCGCGTGCGTGTACCTGTTAGCAGTCAAGTTAAAGATTGGCCAAGTTGCGTGAGAGCGTTTTGGCCAAGCCCTCGCCTCCCCCAGCCCTTGGTTAAGGATGCTGGGGTGTGGGGGTGGGGGAGTATTCTGTCAGCACTGCAGGGGTGAAAGGGTGAATGAGTTCATTACCCTTACAGTCTCTCTTCTTTTAGGAAATGTACATCCTATTCCAGATAGCCCACTGACAGTGAATATATATCGACTCTGCACAGCAATACGAGGGATTTCCAACATAGTTGGACCATGGACTGAAACAGCGGTAATGAGCCTATCGACTCAGAATGAAATTATATTATTTCAACAACGTATTTTGGATGCATATAAGCTTTTCCTGTTAACCAGCATCATATTAGCCTGGCTGTTAGCCTATATGCTTTGATTGATAAACATAACTTGTTTCTGAGAAATCTCACTCGACAAATTCCTAACTTAATATCCACATGCATAATTAGACATTTAACCAAATCTCCTATCAATGCAGGATTTACGCGCAGACATGCGTTTTTATGCACGCATATCTCTATCATTCGGGCCACAATGGCCTGTCCATATACAAATAAACACGTGGAAATGGTTTACTATTGGTTTGTAGGCATAGGCCATAGAAAAGGCATGGATGTTTAATTAAGTTTTTATTGAAGACAGTTATGGTTAATTAGGCTATATTTTAAGCATTCGCTTATCTCTTTATTGTTTTATTTAAGTTGTTCTCTATATCATAATTTTCATAATGTAAATGGATTTATATTAATTGGCTTTTGTCTACTTGACAATATGCCTCTATTTTTTTTGTCTTGTATTTCAACTTCCAAGACCTAATGTGTTATACATTCGGTTCGGGGTTAAATGTAGGACTGTATCATTCACAATGGGTTAACTTTATTGTTCAATTTAAATAATTAGCATAATTCAACTTGAAGATGTCTCAAGACATTTAAGTGCAGATTTCAGTGTATACATGTGTGGCTATTAGAGATGTGTGGCTATTAGTTTCCTAATTAGTTAAACATTTGGATGATCATTCCTGGAATCCTGGATTACAACTAGTAGACAACCCAAAATGTGCAGGCTTTTGAGGAAAGTGAAGTGTAACTCCAAAGCCAAGTTAAAAGACACCAACGTGTAATTTAAATTCTGAAAAACAATAGGCTAATTTTCCACTGTTTGAGGCACATGAACATTATTGAGAGACGCTCTAAATCGCTTATTTTTTTCTCCTCCGAGATAGGCCTACACACCGTATTATTGCCATGCTCAATATGATGGATAATGCCATTCGCTGGGCTTTCGCCCACTCGCCGCACGTGCACCTAAGCGCTGCGTCCCTGCTCCTGCAGTTCGCGTGAGAAAGCGGAGCTCCGGCATGGAGGGGTGGGCTTGGTCTTCGGGACAATCCTAAATCTGCTTGGTCAGTCAAGCGAAGGCAGCAGCACCTGGAAAGACACTAGGGTCACGGAGGTGCACATTTTCGCGCGCTATAGCTTCTGTAAATGCGAGGATCTTGGCCTTTGGAGTCATGCGATCTACAACTCAGGCTTCACGCAGGCATGCAACTGGCTGGCTGAAGTCAACTGCTTAAATCCACCAAATACCAATTGACCTGCATAACCTTCACGTACGAACTTGGAAAACATTTTATGCCATTTCAAAGAGCTGTTTAAAAACAAAGTCACGTTCTCCAAATGAGACTGTTCACTGGTACAGCATGACACAGTCAAAGTCTGATTTATTAAGCATACCAGCCCAGCCGCAGCATACACATGAAGTATATAATCACACTAAGCATTACGCACAGCGTTGTGAGAGGAGAGGGAGACAATAGCGCGAGAGGCCATGGGACGGACATTCCATACAAGTCCAGCATTTAACGTAAACATCAGGATCACACCCGTTTGAAATAGGCTTCTGTTCATATGGCTATGGCTAACACGCCACTCCCTGCTCAGCATTAGTGACTTGATCAATGACCTCCAACAATTGGTATGACCTCTTATTGCCACGCAGGTTCGGTTATCTAACAATCCCCTTTGCAATTACATGGGAGTAAATTCAGATCAAATCAAATTTTATTGGTCACATACACATATTTATGTTATTGCGGTTGTAGCGAAATGCTTGTGTTCCTAGCTTCAACAGTGCAGTAGTATCTAACAGTTAACAACAATACACACCAATCTAAAAGTAAAATAATGGAATTAAGAAATATATAAATATTAGATCAAGCAATGTCGGAGTGGCATTGACTAAAATACAGTAGAATATAATACAGTATATCCTGTACATATGAGATGAGTAAAGCAGTATGTAAACATTATTTAAACATTATTAAAGTGACTAGTGTTCTATTATTAAAGTGGCCAGTGATTCCAAGTCTATAGGGCAGCCATTGAGGACAATAACGTGACAAATATCAATAGGAAATGTTCAAGTAGTCTGTTATTTAGTCACGTTAGGGTCACACACATACATCCATGATGTCCATTTACAGAGCTCACATRATAACCAAAACACTGTTTAGCCCACAGCAAATTGAAATTCCCTTGAAGAATCTCCCTTTCTGAGTAATGACTGTAAAGGCAGCTGAAGTCTTCAGTCCTTTGGCACGCAACAACCAAACACCTGTCACACACCTTCAAACCAGGTATGTGTGTGTGAGTGTGAGGGAATTTTTCGTGAGTGGGTTTGCATGTGTGTGAGGGCGTGTGGTTGTGTGTGAATGTTATGGAGGAGGTCAACTAACCCCTGTACACAGACTGGTAGTTAGAGCAATTAACCACTCAGGTGACAGGTCAGATTGGTGCACTCATCTCTCAGTCTTTTATTCTAGTCTGTAAACACCAGACAGAACAGTCTGTGCTACCAGAGGTTTGGAAGTGTCTTCTTTGAACTCTCAGCAAAATAAAACATGCATGAACAGAGACAGGAGGGGAGAGAGAGACAATATCACCATTGTTCATACACATAATGCCAAAGCACACAACACTTATTTATTAACATGTTATTACTTTTTATACTATGTTATTACTGTGTTTTGTTATCATGTTATTACTGTGTTATTACCACTTTTGTTATTACCAATTCTATGGAGTAACGTAAACCCCTAGGGCAGTACTTGTTACCCTGAAAAAGCTAATGACACCTCCTACTATGCAGATGTTTTAGGTTTTAGGGATGATCATCTGAGAGGGTTTGCCTCCGTCTTTTCTTTTGACTTGAAGACAGCCCAAACTCTAAGAAGGAAGAATGTGTAGTTATTTTTAAGTGCGGGGAGCGATGCATCGATCAGTGGGAAATCAGCCGTGTGGCTGAGTTGGTAGAGCACAGTACTTGCAAAGCAAGGGTTGTGTGTTCGATTCCCATGGGGACCAACACCAAAAATAAAAAAACGGGTACAAAAAAATATATGCACTCACTACTGTAAGTCACTCTGGATAAACTAGGACAACCATCTCAGTAACAGGTGCAGTAAGTACAAATACTAACAGATTGGATTAGTTTATAAAATGTATGTTATTTATCTTTGTGTAGCATAAGTTTAATCAACCAATCAATGTGCATGCTAAAATACAGACATTGAAACAAACATTTCTGAAAATCAACTTGCAATAGAGCATGCTGGGAAATATGATAATGATGGGTGTGTTTTTGAGTGTTTTACTCCACACAGATAAAAATGACAATCACACTCAACTCTGTTTATTAATACCAACACAGGGTTCTTTTACACTACTGAGTGTTGAATGTAACTCCTGAATCAACACTAGACATTTTACACTGAAAAATCAACACTAGGTAAAACTGGCCAATTTGCTGTGTACCATACTATACATTGCTGGTTCACTCATACTCCCTTCTATTCTCCTACTTTCTGCTCAATAAATTCACAGAAAATACTKATTTGAAAAKCAGAAATCATGGCAAAGATATCAACTATGTCAGTACTGTATATGTAAAATGATTAAGGGAATACCAGATACAGTACATGCATAAATATTCCCATATACAGTTACAACTATTCTCACAGCTATCTTTTAAAACTTAGCTGATTACTCAAACTCCTGATGTTGAAGATTAAAAACTGGTTTACGTTACTCCAAACATTATTGCTCAGGCACAATTTAAAATAATGAAAAAATACAATAAAATAGCTTCTACAGATTCAGAAGGGTTCTATGTAGAACCCTTCTTGCTTTCCAAAGAATCACCAAAGAACCCTTTCTTCCAAAATCGGCTCTTAGGATGAAAACTGTTCTAGGTTGAACTCTTTGCCTAACAAAGAACTCTTCTCTTCCAAAAAGGGTTCATTCTTCAGATAAAAAGGGTTCTTGGAAGAACCCTATCCATCTACAAATAACCCCTTTGGAACCTTTTTTTCTAAGAATTTAGGTCATGACACTACTCATGAATGTGTGACTGTGACCTCATACAAACCCCCTCTGGCTTGAGTAAGTCAACACGCAATCACTTACACTATACACAAACTGTAATTGAGCAACATTCTGTCTCGCTCGCTCCCGCGACCGGCTCGAAGTGCACACACAGGAATGCTGGGGTTCGGAACAGGGAGAGGAGGGGTCCGGTCCCCATATTGTATCACCTTCCCCTCACTGATTGGTGTGAACACCACATTAGTAACTGAGCGAACAGTCCCGGTCTCTCTCTGTCCATAAGCAAGCCAAAGTTAAAAATACTCACCGGGAAAAACAATAGTTGCGTGCGGAAATATCTCGGTCATCCATCTTTCTGTCACGCACGAAGCTGCCATGCGCCTTTTTTACGCTGACTCAAACTGGGAGCGAAAAAATAAGAGGACATATCATAAAGAAATGAAAATATGAAACGCGTGTACAAAGACAGACATACAACCACATAATGAAAGAAGATATGGATATGCTTGACACGCAAAACGAGCCATGCGTGAAACAAATTAACCTCGTCTGCCACGCTCCAATTCTCTCAGCGGGCTTCGCAGGCTACGGAGCGGGTTGACAGCACATTTACGGGTTAATCATTGTGCCACAGACCCGGCATTGCGTGCAGACTGTGTTTGCTCTGGCTGTGCCAAGGGTCGCGAGGTTGTGTACAGAGAGAGCAGGGGAGGCATCAGCCAACCTCGCGGGTCACCCCTTTTATCAAAACAGTCACCGACCGTTTTTTGAGAAGCACGCTACTGTTGTGTAAATAGAAAAGTTTGCAGAGATTGGCCAGACTCAAATGTGGATTTCTTCTATAGAAACTAGTGCATCATAATGCATATTTCAATCCGTGTTTGGCCATAAAACAAACTGACATTAAAAATTGACCAGAACATCGTAAGATATTGAAGTAGGTCTACAGAAAGATCTCCCTACATTCTTCAATTGTGTTTCATTGTGTTTTTTGTATAAATAGCAACAAAAAGGGATATTTCTAATAAACAAATAGATTAACTAATGTTAGAAGCACAAATGCTCAATATGCCTAATATTTGTAGTATTAGGCCTACACTTTAAGTGTTAATATTTGTCAAGGTCTCTGACATGTGCAGATTTACTCTCACAAAAAATGTACTCAATTACCTAGAATAATTTCAACATTCTTGCTTTGCCAAAAGAGTGATACTACAGAGACAGGATGGTCAAAACAATCTCTTGTCTGAGTTGTTTCATCTTGTGTGCATTCTGTTAGTCTGTGGGACGGTGTGTGGAAGAGAGAGTGTTGTGTTGTGGCCAGGCATCTATCTGCACCATGCAGTGTTTTTCTTGGACAGCACAGAAGACTTATCCCCAGGGCCCTGTTGAGTAATGGACTGAACCCGGTTCAAGCACAACAATACCTTTCACCCTACTGAGACAGGATGTCTGACACCACTGGCTACTGAATGGGTGGATGTGTGCGAGCAGCCTACACACTCATACACGTGTGTTATCACTGCAATGACTGTTGGGTGACTCGCAATGTTGTTGTAGATTAATCTCTGCACCCACAACCAAATAAGTCACGAGAGACTAGGTCTAGCTCTACTTGTCAAAGGGATCAATCAGTAATGATGTGTGCTATGGAACATTTCCTATAGCAAGAGGCAGCGGTATCAAAGTGACTAAGTCCATCATTAAGGCCATCATCACGCAGTCAGTCTTCTGAGTCATTGCATGTGGTTTAATAGTATTGTGTATTGTGTCAGAACCCCTGACATCCGTTATACTGTGGCTGGGGCTGCAGCTTTCCTCTATGGGTCCCCCAACACCAGCTCTGAGGATGTGYCCKCAGGGTGAGCAGCTATAGATTGCAGTAACGTTAGATATAGGAGGAGTCCTGACAATAGTCCTGACTGTTATCATCAGRAATATGAGTTTATTGTTTTYCTGATTKTTTTCTKACRTCACACAAYCYTTTTGTGATAGTTTTTCACTGCTTTCCYGTTACCGCTTGTYAAATTCAACACTCATTTTGCCCCTCACTCACACCTCTCGGTTTCATATGTTTCTGATCCAAAGTTTTCTCATAACCGCTGTGGTTTGTGGTCCTTCGCTCGACTTACTCCGTTTAACTTGTTGTGAACAAACAAGGTATAACAGCACGCAATATGTTTATAGGTTCAGCTTTAGCATTCATTGAACTTAAATTCCATTTAAATTTACCATTGTAACCCATGTAATTGTGACACACACACATCATGACATCACATTTTCTTTTCCACATTTAGCGTTTGTAGGAGGTGCAATGTGGGAGATCTGTGTGTGAGGATGCAAGAGGGAAATTAACTGAAAAGGTAAATATCTTCTTTGCGTGAGGAGGCCTGGTCTCTCAGGTACTACCCACCATATGTAGTGCTGAAAGTCATTGTGTGCTAAGGCTTTATCTTTTAATCAGTTGTGTTCACCATCAGTTAATTGTTTGTGCATGCCAAGACTCAGACACATTGGATTCATTACACGCAGAGGGAAAATAGAAGCTTGATGACCTGATAGGTGCTAATGCTGTGTGTGATTACTACAAAGCTACACACGTCTGGACAATCATGTGGTTTACTTGGGAAGGGTTTCTGTGACAATATTCCTGATCTCAACTGATCACGTGCATGTTGGGTCGGCACTTTCTTTTTTTCTTTCTGTGTATGCTCAGATTATTATTATTTTTTTGCATAATTGTGTGAGAGAAAAAATGATTGGGAGAGAGACAAAGAGAGAGATAAAGACAGAGTGATGTTGACTGCAGTGCAGTCGCTGTCCTGCCTGTGCTGTGTGAAGGAGAAGCTATAATCCGGTGGCCTGTGAGCCTCTACCGCCCCACACAGCAGGAGATTAAAGATGCTGGCTGTGATAAGGAACCACTAAGGAGACACAGCACCGCAGATCACGACCTCTGGGGGTACCATGCCACAAGGCCAATGGTACACATGGCGATGGAGCAATATCCTGCCTTTACTGAGTGTTTGTGTGTGTGTGTGTGTGTGTGTTTATGTATGGTAGCTGATGTAGGTATGTGTATGCGTGTGAGAGGAAGGGAGTGACAGTCAGAAAGTGGTAAACATATAGACTCTCCCTGCTTTGGTGTGCTTGTGTATGCCCATGGGTGTTACCTGTCCTGAATAAACAACTGTCCCCGCAGGGCCCTGGTGTTCCCCATCCACCCACCCCACCTCAGCTCTCTGACTCAGGGGCTACAAGGCAAGCATCCCAAACAGAAAAACAACCTCCACCTCCTCCTCCTCCAGTAGCTTATACAGTAACATATACAGGGAGGCAACGTTATGTTTGTCTGTCTAACTAACTGCTTGGCACCATCCCCTCACTTTACCCCCTGCAGGCCTCCTGCTCCTGAGAGGAGATGAATACACTCAGTCAAACCAGTGTTCTCTGTCCTGGCCCTGTATCAACCCGCTGAAGAATGGCAGCAAATCAGTAGTTTGATTATGTAAAGTAAAAGTAAGTATTGTTGTTATGTTTAGTTAGTTAACGACTGACTGAGGGATGGGCCGTATGGAGGAACATGATAGGTGCAGGGCAGAGCGTACCCCTTTATAATGGTTACAGGGCAGAGTAAACCCCCTTTAAATACACTGTAGTATAGATATGTGATTAGGTATCTATTGTGATGGAGTAGAAAGCCCCTGGACTCTCAGTTCTCAGATGTTGCCTTCCAGTGTCCCATCAAACTGGGCTACAAATCAATCTGCCAACAGCCCTATTACTTTGCCTGTCAGGTGTGAACAGTTTATTCCCATTTGATTCTCAGCCAGCTCCCAACCGCCACCTACCAAATAAAAGCAGCTGTAATTATAACACTTGCAAAAAAATAAATGCCCATGTGCTACTGTTCAGCCTCAGCTTGCCTGGGGATACTGTGACATTTGTTTTTGCTTTCTTCTCTCTCTCTGTCTCCCTCCCTCTCCTTCCCTTTACCCTCCCCCCCCCCTTGCCTCTCTCCCACAGGAGGGGCATGCATGGTACGCAGGCACGTAGTAGTGTTAAATCCTGCATGCAGGACAAGATGGTACAGGAGATAAGGGCAGGAAATATCAGAGTGGCATGCACAGACATACCTCTCTCTGTTCTCAGTGTTCTCTGCTTGTTTTCGCTTTTGTCAGATTTTATGAGGGTTGCCAGATTGGAGTAAAATGCTGATTTGGCWTTTTTTTTTGTGGTATTGATGAAGGTATTTGATTGGGGAATGGGGATACATTTTCATGATGGCAAATTAATTCATCAATAAATGTGGGGAAACAGAAGACCTGCAAAAAAAATCTATTTGGTTTAAATTCCCCTGGTGCAACTGCATGGTATTTCCAACTATAACGAGTCTGGACTATGATCAATTAACCCATATTAATGCAGTTAAACAGGTTAATGTAAAATAATGAATTATGTTGGCTTACACTTATGGCACTTCCAAGGCCGTTTCATGATGATTATTACGGTCGTGTTAATCATGTAGGCTATTGTAACACGACATATGCCAGCATTGTAGGCCTATTGCCTCTGCTCAGAGATTTCACTCAGATTTCACTCTCATCCGCTACATTGGTGGCAGCGTTGGGATCACATCCAACTCTTGTCTACTTATGTGATCTAGCAGTGGGAAGCATTCTGTTTTTCAACATTGTGTTGGGTGTAATTACATTGATATATCTAGTGAACAATGGATAAGCAACAATGGGTGTGACGGATAGAAGTAGTCACTACAGGTGTGATCAAGCCTTACATCAAAGTTGCCTGAAGCTGAATGATAAGTGCTCTGCTCTGACCAGTTATTCAGAAGAACATCCTCTGTGACTGTCTCATTTACCAGTGTGGACCCAAAACAAACACATTCTACTCATTCACAAAGGACCTGTTTAAATTGTTACTACAACCATGGTGTTCTGTTGTTACTGAAGCATATACGTCTAATAACCTGACAATGATCCACATCATATGGGTAGACAAATAATGTAAGTGTGTTATACTTTTTTTAGGATGCAAACCAATAATATGAATCACTGTTGATCCATCCTGTTCTGATCTAATGAGATGGATGTAGGATTTTCTACGGCCTAGAATCGAGGCCTTTTCCAGTCATGAAGGACAAAGCTAGGCCCCTCTTGGTTCTCATTGGCGAAGACTGAAGTCAAGTTAGGGCAGTTGTGGAAAAAGTACCCAATTGTCATACTTGAGTAAAAGTAAAGAGTGGTGGATGGAGAGAAGAGTGGTGGGGGGAGAAGAAAGGGGTAGAGGGAGAGAAGAGTGGTGGAGGGAGAGGAGAGGGATGGAAGGAGAGGAGAGTGGTCAAGGGAGAAGAGAGTGGTGGAGGGAAAGGAGAGTGATGGAGGGAGAGGAGAGTGGTGGAGGGAGAGCAGAGTGGTCAAGGGAGAGGATAGTGGTGAGGGAGAGGAGAGTGGTCAGGGAGAGGAGAAGTGGTGGAGGGAGAGGAGAGTGGTCAAGGGAGAGGATGTGTTGGAGGGAGAGGAGGAGAGTGGTCAAGGGAGAGGAATAGTGTTGGAGGGAGAGGAGAGTGGTCAAGGGAGAGGAGAGTGGTGGAGGGGAGAGGATAGTGTTGGAGGGAGAGGAGAGGAGAGTGTTGAGGGAGAGGATGTGTTGGAGGAGAGGAGAGTGGTCAAGGGAGAGAGAGTGGTGGAGGGAGAGGAGAGTGGTCAAGGGAGAGGAGAGTGGTGAGGGAGAGGATAGTGTTGGAGGGGGAGGAGAAGGAGAGTGGTGGAGGGAGAGGATAGTGTTGGAGGGAGAGGGGAGTGGTCAAGGGAGAGGAGAGTGGTGGAGGGAAGGAGAGTGGTCAAGGGAGGGAGTGTGAGGGAGAGGAGAGTGGTCAAGGGAGAGGAGAGTGGTGGAGGGAGAGGATAGTGTTTGGAGGGGGGAGGAGGGAGAGTTGGTGGAGGAGAGGATAGTGTTGGAGGGAGAGGAGAGTGGTCAAGGGAGAGGAGAGTGGTGGAGGGAGAGGGGTGAGAGTGGTCAAGGGGAGAGGAGGAGTGGTGGAGGAGAGAGAGTGGTCAAGGGAGAGGAGAGTGGTGGAGGGAGAGGAGAGTGTTGGACGGGGGGAGGAGAGGAGAGTGGTGGAGGGAGAGGAGAGTGGTCAAGGGAGAGGAGAGTGGTGAAAGGAGAGGAGAGTGGTCAAGGGAGAGGATAGTGGTGGAGGGAGAGGAGAGTGGTCAAGGGAGAGGAGAGTGGTGAAAGGAGAGGAGACAGGAGGAAGAAAGATAAGAAGATGAAACACATGCATTGGTGGGAAACTGACAATATCCATCTCTCCCCTTGTTAACTTCATGTGGACCAGCTTGTTTAGTGTATACAGGGAGGGAGAAAGAGAGAGAGAGAGAGAGTGAGTAAATGGACAGGTATGCTACATTACATGATGATTCCTCTAGCATGAGTAATAGCCAGGACAATGACTAACACTGCCATTGAACAGTCCACAAAATAATGCTTAGCTGTGACTAATGTTAAGCTGTGGTATACGGTAGCCCATAAAAGAGATGGAAGTGAGTTAAATTATAGWGATTATGATGATAATAATAATCAAGCGATTCCGATGTGATACAGGACTTGTGGATTTCCAGGTTAGGAGGAGGGATACAAGAGGCGATCAGTATTTCAGCTGATACCGCCTTCTTGTTATTTGTTTCTACTTTGAATATTACAGCATCAGGTGTAGTAGTAATGGGCGATTCCCAAAATATTTTTGGTATCTCAGATTGTTTTGGCAATACTCAGTAACTATTTGGGAGGACGGATGTAAAACATGCTTTCTGCATTTGTATCACAAACCATTTTCTTGAAAATCATGATGAAATTGGCAATTTTAGGCCCTCTAAGCTCAAGACCAAGATGTTGTCTGTATTATGTACTGTACAGTTCACAGATCATAGGGTCTTACAGGAGGCATGTATAGGTCTAAAAAGGGCCTGAAATGGCCACTTTCAWCATGATTTTCTAAAAATGGTTTGTGATATAAATGTAAAAAGTATTTCAAACATCCTTCCTCCCAAATAAGTTTTTATGTGAGAATTGCCAGAACAWTCTGAGAAGAACCAAAAATATTTTCTGCTCCCGCTGGCATGGAATCGCCCTAAAATGGTTTTACAGGATGTAATGCAACACAATCCCCATTAAACGTATGGTACCTTGACTTATGTCAGTGTTTCTTACTGTCATCTGCAGAAACTCAATGATGTTTCATGCCTTCAGGCTTGTAAATCATACCTGACACATAGTACAGAAATGCTCCTGATATGCACCATTTTGTCTGTGTTATGCTCTTTTGTCAATGTAGTTACTCAGACTTGGAATGTGTGTGGTCTGTGTTCCAATTTACAAGTGCTTCAAAGTCAGTACTGACTAAACAACCTCAGGGAGACTCCCATTCACTGAAGAGGCTAACTTACTACGGTGGTTGGGTTCATCTCAGGGACAGGGAATTGTGTGAAGCTACAAGTTCATGTTCATGTCCAGCAGATAGGAGAGAAGAGAGAGGGAAGAGGCTGACAAGCTTTAGATAGTGTTTACTGGGTTCAGAATTGCTCCACACGCCCCTCCCTACCTCCTTTTCCCTACCTCTCTCTCTCTACCTCTCTCTCTGTCACCCTCTCTCTCTGTCACCCTCTCTCTCTCTCTCACACACACACATGCACACACGCACACACAGACACACACACACACATAAACACACACTCACAAACGTACCAACCCACACACACCATTGCCTGCTTAAAGCTTGCCTGCAACCCAGGAACGTGCTGTCTTGAGCGAGCATCTTGGAGCTGCTTCTTACGCCACTGTATCACCTATCCATCATTACACGTACCTCAGAGGGCAGGAGAGTGCATGTGAGGGAGAGAGAGACGGAAAGAGAGAGAGAGAGAAGAAGGGTGCATGTTCAGGGGGAGAGAATGTGTTTAAGTGTGTGTGTATCCAAGAAATATCAGATAAAGATCTCCTATATTGTGTGACGCTTCATTGATCTCAATGCAACCTGAGATAGCCTCCACATCAGGATGAAGTGGAAGTGCTCGTGAATTCTGGAAATGTATCTCAGATGAAAGTCAACATGAAAGGTTTACAGTCACTCACATAGAAGCTTCTGACATTTTTCTAAGTGTGTGTGTGAATCAATGTTGTTTCCACGTCATTTCAACCAAAAAAGATCTATCTGATGATGTTGAATCATCGTGGAAAACTGATTGAATTTGAAAAAAGTCAGCAAAGTAAGGGAATTTCATCTTTTTTTCACCCAACTTTTAACTTAAATCCAAAGACCTGGTGAATTTGACAACTCAAAGTGAAGTTGACAAACTAGACGTTGAACAATTCCCTGTGCCCATTGGGAGGCTTGTTCTTTGGTTGGTCTATTGCCATCGGTCTACTGCCATCGGTCTATTGCCATCGGTCTATTCCCATAGTCTATAACATTTGAGCATCTCTGCTTAACGAGCAGCTCTGAATAATATACTGTATATATTTTAGAAAGGTGTTATTTATTGCCCATGCTCGCCCATTTATAATTGGCATAGTGGATGACTCCTTGATGTTTGATTGGACCTGCTTTATGGCTGGTTGTTTCATGGCATCTTAACAGATTTTCTGGCTGTGTTTGCAGGTGCTTGTGAAACCCCCATTCACCTGAGTACCAGGTGTGTGTGTGATCCACCGCACAAAGTTATGTAACCTAGCTATGTGTACTGAGAGAGGAAGACTCAGTGAAAATACTTGGGAACGTCGCAGCAGCACTCACAGACTTTAATTACATCCTCTAGTGTCTTTGTCACTGGGTCTTTTATGAGCACAGCAGGTTTGTGTTGTCACTACTACTATTATTATTCAGGGTGGAGTGGTTGAGTTTCTTCTTTATGAGTGTACTGTATTTTCTTAGACTCCCTACTCCTCCTTCCCTCCTTCCCTCCCTCTCTCACAGGAGGTTGGTAGCACCTTAATTGGGGAGGACGGGCACTGGTAATGGCTGGAGCGGAATGGGTGGAAAGGTATCAACAACATCAAACACAAAGTTTCCATGTCTTTGATGCCATTCCATTCGCTCCGTTCCAGCCATTATAATGAGCCGTCCTCCCCTCAGCAGCCTCCACTGACCTCTGTCTATGTCAATCGTTATGTCAACCCCTTTATGAAATAGCTAAATGCCACAGATCCCACCAACATCTTGAGACAAAATGTTTCTCTGTTGCTAAACCATTAAACATTTGACAGAGCTTCAGTTTGATGAGTGTGTATTTATTTACTTTTTTTGCCAGGAGGGAAGTGAAATTCCCAGATCAAAATAGTGAGGAAATGTCCCAATGTCCCCAGGGGGTTTAGTTATATCAAAGAGAGACTAGATGAAACGCCACCAGAGGCTGTTGTCCTGCCAACATTTCCATGATGGCTAATAAATCAAAATGCCTTTCAACTGTCTCTCAATAATTTTTATGTGAGCTTTGCTGTTCTCCCTGAGCCTGATCRCCACCTCACCTCCAGTCTCCATGCACCTGCTGATAGACGTCACACTCCAAACACACAGAAAGGAAAACAGATTTACCAACAAGCTTCAATAGAGGACCGACTACACACACTGTTGTTGGAGGCTCTGTTTTCCTCCTCTGTTTTCACCTCTAGCTTTTATCTGGCTGTTGTTTTCCTTCTCYCTCACTGGTTCATGTGCTCCATTGACATCACAGCAGCAACTTATGTGTTAGTTTTACCCAAACAATCTGCAAGTTGTGTTTTCTTTCAAGTACTAGAAACAATAAATGACTGATGTGTACTGCACAGCGTGACCTTTTATTGTCCCCAGCACAAGGTGCACCTGTGTAATGATCATGCTGTTTAATCAGCTTCTTGATATGCCACACCTGTCAGGTGGATGGATTATCTTGGCAAAGGAGAAATGCTAAAAGCGATTTAACAAATTTGTGCACAACATTTTAGAGAAATAAGCTTTTTGTGCATATGGAAAATTAATGGGATATCTTATATCATCTCATGAAACATGGGAGGAACACTTTACACGTTGCGTTTATATTTTCGTTCAGTGTATATTCAAATCAAATCAAATCAAATTTTATTAGTCACATACACATGGTTAGCAGATGTTAATGCGAGTGTAGCGAAATGCTTGTGCTTCTAGTTCCGACAATGCAGTAATAACCAACAGTAATCTAACCTAAAATTCCACGCTACTACCTTACACACACACCAAGTGTGAAGGGATAAAGAAGATGTAAAAGAATATGGATGAGTGGTGTACAGAACGGCATGGCAGATGCAGTAGATGGTATAGAGTACGGTATATACATATGAGATGAGTACTGTAGGTATGTAAACATAAAGTGGCATAGTTTAAAGTGGCTAGTGGTACTGTATTGCATAAAGATGGCAAGATGCAGTAGATGATATAGAGTACAGTATATACATATGAGATGGGTAATGTAGGGTATGTAAACATTTGATTAAGTGGCATTGCTTAAAGTGGCTAGTGGTACATTTTTACATATTTCCATCAATTCCCATTTTTAAAGTGGCTGGAGTTGAGTCAGTATGTTTGGCAGCGGCCGCTAAATGTTAGTGGTGGCTGTTTAACAGTCTGATGGCCTTGAGATAGAAGCTGTTTTTCAGTCTCTCGGCGTCCCTGCTTTGATGCACCTGTACTGACCTCGCCTTCTGGATGATATGCGGGGTGTAACAGGCAGTGGCTTGGGTGGTTTGTTGTCTTGATGATCTTTATGGCCTTCCTGTGACATCGGGTGGTTAGGTGTCCTGGAGGGCAGGTAGTTTGCCCCTGGTGATGCGCGCGCAGACCTCACTACACCTCTGGAGAGCCTTCGTTGTGGGCGGAGCAGTTGCCGTACCAGGCGATACAGCCCGACAGGATGCTTCTGCAGATTGTGCATCTGTAGAAGTTTGTGAGTGCTTTTGGTGACAAGCCGAATTTCTTCAGCCTCCTGAGGTTGAAGAGGCGCTGCTGCGCCTTCTTCACAACGCTGTCTGTGTGGGTGGACCAATTCAGTTTGTCCGTGATGTGTACACCGAGGAACTTAAAACTTTCCACTTCTCCACTACTGACCCGTCGATGTGGATAGGGGGTGCTCCCTCTGCTGTTTCCTGAAGTCCACAATCATCTCCTTTGTTTTGTTGACGTTGAGTATGAGGTTATTTCCTGACACCACACTCCGAGGGCCCTCACCTCCTCCCTGTAGGCCGTCTCGTCGTTGTTGGTGATCAAGCCTACCACTGTAGTGTCATCCGCAAACTTGATGATCGAGTTGGAGGCGTGCATGGCCACGCAGTCGTGGGTGAACAGGGAGTACAGGAGAGGGCTCAGAACGCACCCTTGTGGGGCCCCAGTGTTGAGAATCAGCGGGGTGGAGATGTTGTTACCTACCCTCACCACCTGGGGGCGGCCCGTCAGGAAGTCCAGGACCCAGTTGCACAGGGCGGGGTCGAGACCCAGGGTCTCGAGCTTGATGACGAGTTTGGAGGGTACTATGGTGTTAAATGCTGAGCTGTAATCGATGAACAGCATTCTCACATGGGTATTCCTCTTTCCAGATGGGTTAGGGCAGTGTGCAGTGTGGTTGCGATTGCGTCGTCTGTGGACCTATTGGGTCGGTAAGCAAATTGGAGTGGGTCTAGGGTGTCCGGTAGGGTGGAGGTGATATGGTCCTTGACTAGTCTCTCAAGCACTTCATGATGACGGAAGTGAGTGCTACGGGGCGATAGTCGTTTAGCTCAGTTACCTTAGCTTTCTTGGGAAAGGAACAATGGTGGCCCTCTTGAAGCATGTGGGAACAGCAGACTGGGATAAGGATTGATTGAATATGTCCGTAAACACACCAGCCAGCTGGTCTGCGCATGCTCTGAGGACGCGGCTGGGAATGCCGTCTGGGCCTGCAGCCTTGCGAGGGTTAACAGTTTAAATGTTTTACTCACCTCGGCTGCAGTGAAGGAGAGCCCGCAGGTTTTGGTAGGGGGCCGTGTCAGTGGCACTGTGTTGTCCTCAAAGCGGGCAAAAAAGTTGTTTAGCCTGTCTGGGAGCAAGACATCCTGGTCCTCGACGGGGCTGGTTTTCTTTTGTAATCCGTGATTGACTGTAGACCCTGCCACATACCTCTTGTGTCTGAGCTGTTGAATTTCGACTCGATTTTGTCTCTGTACTGAGACTTAGCCTGTTTGATTGCCTTGCGGAGAGAATAGCTACACTGTTTGTATTCGGTCATGCTTCCGGTCACCTTGCCCTTGGTTAAAGGCAGTGGTTCGCGCTTTCAGTTTCACGCGAATGCTGCCGTCATCCACGGTTTCTGGTTTGGGAATGTTTTTATCGTTGTGTGGGTACGACATCGTCATGCACTTCCTAATGAACTCGCTCACCGAATCAGCATATTCGTAATATTGTTGTTGGACGCGATGCGGAACATATTCCAATCCGCGTGATCGAAGCAGTCTTGAAGCGTGGATTCAGATTGGTCGGACCAGCGTTGAAACAGACCTGAGCGCGGGAGCTTGTTGTTTTGAGTTTCTGTTTGTAGGCAGGAATCAACAAAATGGAGTCGTGGTCAGCTTTTCCGAAAGGGGGCGGGGGAGGGCCTTGTAAGCGTCGCGGAAATTAGTGTAGCAATGGTCCGTGTTTTTCCAGCCCTGGTAGCACAATCGATATGCTGATGAAATTTAGGGAGTTTTGTTTTTAGATTAGCCGTTGTTAAAATCCCCAGCTACGATGAATGCAGCCTCAGGGTGTGTGGTTTCCAGTTTACAAAGAGTCAGCTAAAGTTCGTTCAGGGCCATCGATGTGTCTGCTTGGGGGGGAATGTATACGGCTGTGATTATGATTGACGAGAATTCCTTGGTAGATAATGCGGTCGACATTTGATTGTGAGGAGTTTCTAGATCAGGTGAACAGAACGACTTGAGTTCTTGGTGTTATTATGATGGTCACACCACTTCTCGTTTAATCATAAGGCATACCCCCCGCCCTCTTTACCGGAAAGATGTTTGTTTCTGTCGGCGCGATGCATGGAGAAACCAGCTATTCAAGTATTAGAAAATAAATGACTGATGTGTATCATGTGTGTCTGATGCAGCATAACAGGCTCTGTGTTAGGAAGCCAGCGGTTGACATGTTTTTGACTGCCTGAGTTTATTGCTAGTTGGCCTGGGCTGCTGTGCTGTTTGAACCAGGGACGTGCAAGCGAGAAGACACACTGCTTAACACAGACTGTCTGCGCTCCACGCCAGGCATCTTCTGTCCCGCTAGTGTCTTGAGCTTCAATTCGGCTGGCATAGTTAGTTGTGACGGCGTTACTTTGTGCTTTTATCCAATTCATCATTTGTGTCCATCCACTCGATAAGCTTTCTTTGAGTTGCATGACGTGGAACCATTGTTCCCCCTTGACACTGGTCCGCCGCCTTCTCTGTGAGTGCCAGTCGCCACCTTTATGTTGCCTCGCTCTGCTACATTCCACGCATCACGAGCATTCCTCACTCCTGAATGTGGCAGGCTACTCCCTCAAGGGTTTCTGGGCCCCCCAATTGACGATCATGAGCGTCACATCAAGATATAAGGAGCCTCTTTCTGTATTTCTTGATACACCACACCTTAAACACATTCTCCTCCCCTGAACAAAATCACCCTTCTTCTCTCTCTCTCTCTAATTCGTCCTCTCTCTCCCATCACAGCACTCTCCTGCCTCTGAGTACGTGTAATGAATGGATAGGTGATACAGTGGCGTAAGAGAAGCAGCTCCAAAGATGCTCGCTCAAGACAGCACGTTCCTGGGTTGCAGGCAAGCTTTAAGCAAGGCAATGCGTAGGGTGTGTGGGTTGGTTACGTTTGTGAAGTTAGATGTGTTAGTTGTGTGTGTGTCTGTGTGTGCGTGTGAAGCAGAAGCAACGAAACAGAGACACAAAAAACAGCCCTCGGCCATAATTCAATTACACTGAGCGGGGCCCGGCAGTGGGAGCCAAGGGATAATACACACATCCAGCTCCATTTAAACACCCCTGGCCTGCACGAATCATTATGACCCAGTCTGCTGGAATGTGAACACACACAAACACACAGACGCCCGCGCCCGCCCGCGCCCGCCCGCACCGCACGCACCACAAACGCACACACACACACACACACACACACACACACACACACACACACACACACACACACACACACACACAACACACACACACACACACACACACACACACACACACACACACACACACACCACACACACACACACACACACACACACACACACACACACACACACACACACACACCCACACACACACACACACAGAGAGAGAGAGAACAGGGGCAACTATGAATGGCACCAGCTGCATCATAAAGCTTATTCAGTATAAAGAGGGGCCCTGTGATAGTATGACTTCTTACAATCAAAGGCAGTGCCTGAACAGGGACATATGGTTGATCTTTTTATTTTTTATTTTAGGCCCTTGGCGGTCCCTCTCTCTCTCTGGCCTACTCCTGTCCTGTCAAAGCCAGACGTTTGTTTTGGTGGGAGTATTTAATAACCCCACTGCTCTCCTATCAACCTGTTGGTTAACAGGCCCTATTTGTATTATTGGTCAAATCGGCATACCAAGCCCTTGCAARTTGTGAGTATGACATTAGCTAATACAAGCCTCCCTGGCTGGCACAGGCTTCTGGTGTGACACAGTCTGCAGGGTGTGGCAGAGTCTCTGTGTGACACAGTCTGGAGATTCTTCAAAGTAGCCACCCTTTGCCTTGATGACAGCTTTGCACACTCTTGGTATTCCTCTCAACCAGCTTCAAAAGGTAGTCACCTGGAATGCATTTCAATTAACAGGTGTACCTTGTTAAAAGTTAATTTGTGGAATTTCTTGCCTTCTTAATATGTTTGAGCCATTCAGTTGTGTTGTGTCAAGGTAGGGTGGGTATACAGAAGATAGCCCTGTTTGGTAAAATACCAAGTGCATATTATGTCAAGAACAGCTCAAATAAACAAAGAGAAACGACAGTCCACATTACTTTAAGAGATGAAGGTTATTCAATCCGGAACATTTCAAGAACGGAACGTTTTTTCAAGTGCAGTCGCAAAAACCATCAAGCGCTATGATGAAACTGGCTCTCATGAGGACCGCCACATGAAAGGAAGACCCAGAGTTCTCGATGGTGCAGCTGTAGAACTTTTTAAGGACCTGAGGACCCATGCCAAATCTTTTCAGTCACCTGAGGAGGAATAGGCGTTTTCATGTCCTCTTCACGACTGTCTTGGTGTGTTTGGACCATGARGGTTTGTTGGGGATGTGGACACCAATAGTGTCTGCGGTGTCTGCGGTGTGTGATAGAGCTTTCCTTTCTCAATTATATCACCGGATCAAGAGCCTGGACACATAATGAACTTGGCTAACCTCATTTAGAGGCATCACCTCACATCAACTCTGCACTATACCCTCAAACAGCCCTCTCCACTTCTGTCTGATTGGTTGGATAAGGATTGGTTCATTAGTGGTTCTCAGGCATGTCACCACTGCCTGTCATTCTCCTGACTGTGGCTTGACCCTAAAGTATCTTCCATTTTATATGACAGGTGCTGGAATTGTGTGAGCTCTATTGACAGTACAGGAAAGTGGGGTAAATTGAGCCATTATTTGCATTCAGCATCACTCTGTCAATGGAAATATTGTATTCTTTGGATGCTTTTACACAGGCAGACCAATTATGATCTTTTTCCACATTAGATCTTTTCTCATCAGTTCTTTTTCAGGGCTTATCTGATTGGGGGAAAAAACAATTAGTGAAAAAAAGATCAGAATTGGCATGCCTGTGTAAACGCAGCCATACTACCAAAGATATCTACATACACTGAACAAAAATATAAACACAACATTCAACAATTTCAAAGATTTTACTGAGTTCATATAAGGAAATCAGTCAATTGAAATAAATTAATTAGGAACGTGGATCAGTCAGTATCTGGTGTGACCACCATTTGCCTCATGCAGCGCGACACATCTCCTTCGCATACAGTTGATCAGGCTATTGATTGTGGCCTGTGGAATGTTGTTCCACTCCTCTTCAGTGGTTGTGCAAAGTTCCTGGATATTGGCGGGAACTTGAACCCGCTTTGGTACACGTCAATCCAGAGCATCCCAAACACGCTCAATGGGTGACATGTCTGGTGAGTATGCAGGCAATGGAAGAACTGGGACATTTTCAGTTTCCAGGAACTGTGTATAGATCCTTGCGACATGGGGCCGTGCATGATCATGCTGAAACATGAGGTGATGGCAGCGGATGAATGGGACAACAATGGGCCTCAGGACCTCGTCATTGTATCTCTGTGCATTCAAATTGCCACCGATAAAATGCAATTGTGTTCGTTTCCGTAGTTTATGCCTGCCCACAGCATAACCCCACCACCACCATGGGGCACTCTGTTCACAACGTTGACATCAGCAAACCGCTCGCCCACATGACGCTATACACGCTGTCTGCCATCTGCCCGGTACAGTTGAAACCAGGATTCATCCGTGAAGAGTGGACATCAAAGGTGAGCATTTGCCCACTGAAGTCAGATACAACTTCAAACTGCAGTCAGGCCAAGACCCTGGAGAGGACGCAGATGAGCTTCCCTGAGACGGTTTCTGACAGTTTGTGTAGAAATTCTTCGGTTGTAAAAACCCACATTTTCAGCAGCTGTCCAGGTGGCTGTCCCTCAGATGATACCGCAGGTGAAGATGCCGGATGTGGAGGTTCTGGGCTGGCATGGCTACAGGTGGTCTGCAGTTGTGAGGCCGGTTGGATGTAGGGCCAAATTCTCTCAAACAACGTTGGAGGCAGCTTATGGTAGAGAAATTAACATTACATTCTCTGGCAACAGCTCTAGTGGACATTCCTGCAGTCAGCATGCTAATTGCACGCTCCTTCTAAACTTCAGACATCTGTGGCATTGTATTATGTGACAAAACTGCACAGTTACCTTTTATTGTCCCCAGCACAAGGTGCACCTGTGTAATGATCATGCGGTTTAATCAGCTTCTTGATATGCCACACCTGTCAGGTGGATGGATTATCTTGGCAATCTTGGCAAAGAAATGCTAACAGCGATTTAACAAATTTGTGCACAACATTTTAGAGAAATAAGCTTTTTGTGCATATGGAAAATTACTGGGATATCATATATCGTCTCATGAAACATGGGAGGAACACTTTACACGTTGCYTTTATATTTTCGTTCAGTGTATATTCAAGTATTAGAAACAATAAATGACTGATGTGTATCATGTGTGTCCTGATGGCAGCATCAACAGGCTCTGTGTTAGGAAGGCCAGCGGTTGACATGTGTTTTGACTGCCTGAGTTTATCTGCTAGTTGGCCTGGGCTGCTGTGCTGTTTGAACAGAGCGACTGAACGGAGAGACACTCAAAATGCCTGCCGCTCAGCCCTCGGCCATAATTCAATTACACTGAGCGGGGCCTGGCAGTGGGAGCCAAGGGGATAATACACACATCCAGCTCCATTTAAACACCCCTGGCCTGCACGAATCATTATGACCCAGTCTGCTGGAGCGTGAACACACACACACGCACGCACGCACACACGCACGCACACACACACACTCACACTCAGAGAACAGGGGTAACTATGAATGGCACCAGTTGCATTATAAAAAGCTTATTTAGTATAAAGAGGGGCCCTGTGACGGTATGACTGCATCAAGAGCCTGGAAACACCATGAATTTGGCTAACCTCATTTAGTGGCATAGATAGTGGTTCTCAGGCATGTCACCACTGCATGTCATTCACCTGACTGTGGCTTGGCCCAAAAATAACAACAATTTTATATGACAGGTGCTGGAATTGTTTGAGCTCTATTGACAGTACGGGAGAGTGGGGTAAGTTGAGTCATTTTCTACATTTAGCATCACTCTGTCAATGGAAATATAGTATTATTTGGCTGCTTATACACAGACAGCCCAATTCTGATATTGGTCTTTTGACCAATCACATTAGATCTTTTCACATTAGCTCTTTTTCAGAGCTTATCTGATTGGTCAAAATACCAATTAGTGAAAAAATATCAGAATTGGCTTGTCTGTGTAAATGCAACGATACTAACAAAGATATCTACATATTTTTCAGGATGTTGTGTATCCCTGGAAGTAATCAGAATTCATGTAAACATTAACATTTTGAAAACATAGCTTGTCCAAAAGAAAGTTGTCTCTTCGCACAAATTTCTGTACTGAATGAAATATTACTGCTACCTTTTTAAAACCATGTACAGTATATCTTTATTTCCCAAACACAATTCATCACAATCACTTATTTGTCTTTGAATCATTTTAAGCATCTTTTAACACCTAAAAAACACTTAGTACTTTTTAAACACTTTTAACATAGGCCAGGTCCTGTTGTTGTCTCATATCCCAGTGATAATGCCTTGCATTATGACTGGGAAGAAAACACTTCAATTTACTCAGCCTCCCATTGGCTCAACCATTAGCTCAACTTACCCCATGACCATCAGCCCAACTCATCCCAAGTCAAAGTTTTTTACTTTATTTGCCCACACAGCTACAAGGATGCTAGTTTTAGGACCTCATATATAAGCTGATAGAGAGCCAAGTTGATGCATAGAACAATATTAAATGTTCTACTTTGGTCGAAATACAAGCATTGTGAAACCTCTAACACGAAAAATTCATTTGACTTGGTGACAATCTGTTTTTTGGACCTAACTTTCTTACCACTTTTTGCATGTGGTTTCTTCCTTCACAGACTCCATGAAATGATGACCTCTTTCTAAATATTTGGTCAAACGTTTCCTAGAAACCAGGGTGGGTCGACTTCCCTCTTTGGCTCAACTTACCCCTCGCTCCCCTACATGTTACAACTTGTGTTCCTTATATTGAATGTCAGGACAGTAAGGGGATACTCATCAAAGTGCTTATTTATATTAGGCTACAGTACCACTATTTAACCCATGGAAYTTGTCCTCTTATTTAGCCGACACAGGAAAACACTTGACTCAGTATACAGAGCCATTGTGCAGATGGATGATTTTAAAGCTTAGTGTGAGAACACAATCAATTTCTAAACTTGGCAAAAGTCAAATTAGTGCATTTATGTAAAGGACGAAGTGTAGAGGCCTAGGCTACTGCAGATCAGCAACAGCTGTGTAATATAATATGAAATGGACAACTTGTGTGATGTTGACCTTTTGTTCGTGGAGACTACTTGTTTGATATGTCAAGGCTAATTCTTTCACTAATACGGTGTGTTTGTTTTTCACAATTAGARATAACCTGTCTACTTCATGACYGTGTTTAGTGTTACATAARCTGGGCTAGGCTATTCATGAAAAATMAATTTATTCAAAAATATATCACAAGTAGGCCTATGCCTGTGCTTCAGAATCTAGTCCAGAGGCATATGGACKACAGCAGCATATGTTCAACATGGTGACTGCACAAAGAGCAACAACAGCGCAGTGAAGGACAGCCTATTATTACCTGTCACGATCAATAGGTTGTTTGCGGGCCCATGAGAAGGTGGGWAGAAAAAAGAAAGTCGTAAAAATGCCGCCGCCAAAGGCCAGGTTGAGAGGTCGTAGGGAATGAAAAGATAAAGCAGTTGTCCTCACGCAAGCCAAGCAATTTCGGAACCAGAGGCAACACACTTTTCCTAAAAACTGAGATGCCCCAGACCTGTCCGGCCGGTTCCTGGTTCTTGGCTGCAAATGTGCATGCGAACAGCTTGTAAATGACAGAGGAAGCCGAGGTGTAGAGAAGAAGGGCCCGGGGCTAGGGGAGTTTACACAATACCTTAACATTTATCCGCCCTCTCTGATTTTTCTATCCGACCTAACATAACGATGGCAATAAAGCGCAACCTTCCTGTGAAAATATTCAATGGTTCTTGGCCCTGATCCCTCTTTCCCATAGCCTACACCCTTGACAGATTAGATATATTCTGTTGCTGCTATTGTTCTTTTGACAAGAGTAGCTGGCATGTAGAATTAAAGATTGGATTGCAAATGCATAATTTAGCATACATTGTATATAATGCATACTGTATAGGCCTACAATCATGTTTTTGTCACCCTATAATAATTATTTCTGATGAATTCTGATTACCTCCGCTGTCAATTTGTAAGGCCTGCTGCATGGGTATAGTCATAAGCCCACAATGTCCTCAGTTTGGGGTCATACAGCAGTTTATTTAATGAAGTAATAAGTAGCCTACTGTGTTATAAAAAGACAGACATATAGGCAGACAAGGCCGATTCATTAACCAACTTCAACATCTGTCTCCATCCAACACAACCTACTTATCATGAAACATTGTCCTTATTCAAACTTAAAATTTGACTTCCTAGGTCATTGTCAAGTGTAGCCATTCACAGACACCTAATGATGACAGACGACCAAGGTGACATAGACCTACATGTAGTGTGTACAGGTATAACAGACCCTTGACTCATTCACTAAACCTGTACAGGTAGGTCTCAGGCTTACAGTCCCTTCAATAGAGTGACAGTAGTACTATTGGAAGGGGTGTGGCAAGAGGAGGAGGGATTCAGCTTCAGAGAGCGAGCTGTGCTGTTTTCAGCCGGAGGCATGTATCTCAGATTTAAGAATGAGTTAGCGTGTCAAGATAGCGTGTCTCGCTACAGACCACGCCTGCACCTGTCAGGTGTTCAGTGGCATGCCTATGTTTCGTGCTGGAACTCTTGTGTGTACTGTGTGTGCGTGAGAGAGAGCATGTCTGTCTGTGTGTGCTTGTGTGTACTCTCTCTCTCATTTGCTGCACACAGCTGCATACCCAAGCAGTGATGGACACCTGTGATTTACCTACAGATGTAGGATCTTAATTTGATCACCTTGTTGCAGGAGAACTTTCCTGCAATGCAGGAAATATAAAACATGTAGTGAATTTGAGGTTCAGAAAGGCTTCTGAAGTTTGTAATGTCTACGAAAAATGTACCAACCCCTACAAAAATGTCCATTAATTATAATCCACATAATAATTCACATTTCCTGTTGTAGCAAACTAGCTCAAATTAAGATCCAACATCTGTAATGCCTCCAATGGCTGTGCAGCCCTGGAAACACCTAAATATTGACAGAGTCATGTAGCACCTCAGTGGCTGAGCCGCGCTGAGGAGCTCTCTTCTTCCTCTATACCTCTACACACAGGTTGGGGCTGGTTATGTAAACAACACAGAGGAAGAGCAGGTTTAGTGTTTAGTATCATCTCAGAGCATCTCTCTTCCCTACCTGAGACACACAGGGGAAGAGTTGATACACGGGGCAGACAGACCAAGACTAAGGTCATTATAACAGAGGTCATTATAACAGACTTTTTGACTTTGGACATTTCTCTTCCTCATCTCTAACCACTAATTAGCAAGGGGTAGATCTGTGGACAGATGAAAGATGGCCGGTAGTTGTATTTGCTCTATGCCGCTACGGCTTTCATTCACATTGGCAACAACACAATACTCAGGGCCAGGGTTTTGTACTGACCACATGAACCAACCTGGTCTCGGAGCATTTCATATTATTCTGTACGTAAATCCGAGACACTCCTTTTAGTATGATATGTTACATTTTGCTGTATTAATTTGTGTATGTCCATCATCCATTTGTATGATATGTTATGAATTACGTTGTTGTGGCTAATGTT
This sequence comes from Salvelinus sp. IW2-2015, assembly GCF_002910315.2. Taxonomy (NCBI): domain Eukaryota; kingdom Metazoa; phylum Chordata; class Actinopteri; order Salmoniformes; family Salmonidae; genus Salvelinus; species Salvelinus sp. IW2-2015. Next base: position 20,781,952 of record NC_036850.1, on the reverse strand, counting down.
AGCTAGGTGGCTAATGTTAACGTTAGTTAGCTGGCTAACGTTAGCTAGGCTAGGGGTTAAGGTTTAGGGTTAAGGTTAGGGTTAGGGGAAAGTTAGCTAACATGCTAAGTAGTTGAAAAGTAGCAAAAAAGTAGTAAATAGTTGAAAAGTTGCTTAAATGCTAAAGTTGTCGGTGATGAGATTCGAACACGCAACCTTTGGGTTCCTAGATGTTCACGTAATAAGCCTACCTATCTACCCTGACCAACCACCCTCCTTTTGTTTTTACCTCTTTTCTTTTTTACATTAACCATACCAAATGTAACTTATCAGACTAATTTGAATGTTCCGGATTTATGTTTACTATGGCGGCATGAACTGAACAGGGAAACTCTGGACTCTGAGTTGAGTTGAACTGGGCTGCTTAGTGTTATGACCACTGACAACTTGCTGACATAAAAGCCGCTGGCATGCATTCAGTTAGCCCTTCTCCCTGGCTGAATACAGTTACTTTACCCATGGAGCACATCAAACAATGTCAGAAATCCAGACCTTTCAGGTAGCCAGCTCCACCTGCCAAGATAAAAAAGCCCCTTGGATGATGTCAACGCAGAAATGACAGATGACAACAAGATAACCAGCATATTTGAGTTTCTCTTTTGAGGAATGAACAGAGAGGATGTTAGCTATGCTGTTGGAATGCCAGGTGCCGTGTCTATTCCTGACTACAAGGCCACTGTGGGAATATAATTAAATATAACACTTTCATAGACCTCTATCTATCTGGGTATGTCCAAACCTGCATCAGTGACCTCACTGCCTGGCCTGATGTCAGAGCCCTCTGCCTAGGCATGTGTTACGTGCCTTTGGTCACACGCGCACACACGCACGGACGCGCGCACACACACACACACACACACACACAGACAAGACGTGAGTCTGGATGGGCATGGCGTGTCAGGGAGAGAATAACTCTCCTATCTGAGGCTACCTGGAGAGCATTTCTGGAACAGCTTTATCTGCCACATCTTGGTGCTGAACTGCAGCTGCCAGTGAATAGCTGAGTTAGGGTGGCAACAACCTCGCCCAGTAGTGCAACAATGGTGGAGGTGCCGCATTGAAATAAAACTTTCAACATATAATAAATAGAAATGTTATCATTCTAAATATTTGAAATATACAATTTCTCTAAAAGTCATTGACTTATGAGTGGTAGATGAAATGTATAGGAAGGAAAATATAATTGTATAGTTGGTATACTGCAGACCTACGGAGATAGAGAGGTAAGTACAGATTGTAGTACATCTTTCCTTTCTCGTCAGTATAATGACATTGTGCACAGTAGAGGGAACTTCTAAAGCCTAGACATAATGTTCATTAAACATCTCCTGTATATGGCAGCGGTAGGGTAGATAAGGGTTAGTACGGTATGCACTGCACATCTGAAGTGCACTTTGTTGACCCATAATAAACTCAGTTGAACTCCTCACTGCTGTCATCTACAGGCCAAAAGGGGAAAATACATTACAATTGCATGACAAGCAGTGAAGGAAATGAGATAATCTCTCACTCCCTCTCTCTTTTCTCTCTGACATAGTTCTTAAATTGTTTCATGTTGTTTTTCCTGATCTTTGTTGCCTAGCGACGTCTTTACTGTGAGCCGTGGCTGCACGGCAGGGGGGCGGAGCTGGTAGATGAGAGGCTTGGAGGCTTGTCACGCACGCACGCATGCTCACGCGCACACATGCACACACATAGCCTTCCACCTGTGCTATCACCACCAGAGAGCTGACAAGTGTACAACGTGTCTGAATCAAAGAGACCAGAAAGGAGTCGGTGTTCTTTACCACAGAACAAACATGATGTGCAGGGGATTTTCCCAGGCTGAACAGAACATACTTTTAACTCATCCATGTGGACTCTCATCACAGGCTAAGTTAGGGAATGAGTTGAGACTTGATGACACAGGGGGTCTGTAATTACCCATCCAGGTGTCTTTGCCAAAGCATTTGAACCCTGACCTCTGATACCTACACCACTCATAATTACACTGAACCTCACTATGGTTCACCATCTTTACCTGCCAAGCCTGAGACACATCATGTGTTACGTATTATGTACAAATTATTTACTCTGTGTCTTATAGTGGTGTTAGTAACACACAGCTCGTTAGGCGATGCTGAACCCCATCTGTGACTTAGCTCCCTCTGCTGGAGATGACTCAGTACATCTGGAGAGAGAATACCTGCAGAGACAAGTGCTAATAGACTTACTGAAAGGCAGGAAAGCAGACAGACAAACAAATAGTCTGGAGTTGTTCCCATGAGTGATTATAACTGGCTGTAGTGTGTAGACCCTGAGGAATAGAAACCTGCATCCTCAACCAGGGCCAAGCAGCTGGTCTTTTCCCTTTAATTCATACAATGTTTAATTAATGTTTTGCTACTTTTGATTGTCTACAGTCCACACTCTTGGTATTTGTAATTTAATGGTGCATATCATTTGTGATTAGCAATGTTTCCAAGCCCTGCAGTGCTCTAAAATCTTGACTTCATTAGGGAAAATGCTGGTGTGTACAATATACAGTTGAAGTCGGAAGTTTACATACAGTAAACAGCCAAATATATTTAAACTCAGTTTCTCACAATTCTTGACATTTAATCCTTGTAAAAATTCCCTGTCTTAGGTCAGTTAGGATCACCACTTTATTTTAAGAATGTGAAATGTCAGAATAATAGTAGAGAGAATGATTTATTTCAGCTTTTGGGTCAGAATTTTACATACACTCAATTAGTATTTGGTAGCATTGCCTTTTAAATTGTTTAACTTGTGTCAAACGTTTCGGGTAGCCTTCCACAAGCTCCCACAATAAGTTGGGTGAATCTTGGCATATTCCTCCTGATAGAGCTGGTGTAACTGAGTCAGGTTTGTAGGCCTCCTTGCTCGCCTCCTTGCTCGCACACGCTTTCAGTTCTGCACACATTTTCTATACGATTGAGATCAGGGCTTTGTGATGGCCACTCCAATACCTTGACTTTGTTGTCCTTAAGCCATTTTGCCACAACTTTGGAAGAATACTTGGGGTCATTGTCCATTTGGAAGACCCATTTGCGACCAAGCTTTAACTTCCTGACTGATGTCTTGAGATGTTGCTTCAATATATCCACATAATTTTCCTTATGAAGCCATCTATTTTGTGAAGTGCACCAGTCCCTCCTGCAGCAAAGCACCCGCACAACATGAATTCTCCCACCCTGGTGCTTCACGGTTGGGATGGTGTTCTTCGGTTCCAAGCATCCCCCTTTTTCCTCCAAACATAACGATGGTCATTATGGCCAAACAGTTTATTTTTGTTTCATCAGACCAGAGGACATTTCTCCAAAAAGTACCATCTTTGTCCCCATGTGCAGTTGCAAACCGTAGTCAAACCGTAACCATAGCTTTTTTATGGCGGTTTTGGAGCCGTGGCTTCTTCCTTGCTGAGCAGCCTTTCAGGTTATGTTGATATAGGACTCGTTTTACTGTGGCTATAGATACTTTTGTACCTGTTTCCTCCAGCATCTTCACAATGTCCTTTGCTGTTGTTCTGGATTGATTTGCATTTTTCGCACCAAAGTGTGCTCATCTCTAGGAAGCAGAACGTGTCTCTTTCCTGAGCGGTATGACGGCTGCGTGGTCCCATGGTGTTTATACTTGCGTACTATTGTTTGTACAGATAAACGTGGTACCTTCAGGCGTGTGTAAATTGCTCCCAAAGATAAACCAGACTTGTGGAGGTCTACAATTTTTTTGTGGAGGTCTTTGATGATTTATTTTGATTTTCCCATGATGTCAAACAAAGAGGCACTGAGTTTGAAGGTAGGCCTTGAAATACATCCACAGGTACACCTCCGATTGACTAAAAGGATGTCAATTAGCCTATCAGAAGCTTCTAAAGCCATTACATAATTTTCTGGAATTTTCCAAGCTGTTTAAAGGCACAGTCAACTTAGTGTATGTAAACTTCTGACCCACTGGAATTGTGATACAGTGAATTATAAGTGAAATAATCTGTCTGTAAACAATTGTAGGAAAAATTACTTGAGTCATGCACAAAGTAGATGTCCTAACCGACTTGCCAAAACTATCGTTTGAAAAACGAGTTTTAATGACTCCAACCTAAGTGTATGTAAACTTCCAACTTCAACTGTACATACTTACACACAAGCAGAGGCACACATGATGCTTTAGAAGGTGATCTAAGGTGTAGATCAATAGCTAGCATTAAGAGAGCCCACTCCACACCATATATGTACCTATCTTGAGTAGGAAAGTTCAACACTAACGACAACAAAAAATAGTATGTTTACCAACACTCATATCCAAAGAACTTTCTGAAACTTTCAAATGGTTTCTTTTTTATTTACACTAAATAAACAAAAGTATGTATCCCCTTCAAATTAGTGGATTCTGCTATTTCAGCCATACCCGTTGCTGACAGGTGCAATCTCCATCGACAAACCGTCATAGAGTGCCACCTTTCCAACAGGTCAGTTCGTCAAATTTCTGCCCTGCTAGAACTTCCCTGGTTAACTGTAAGTGCTGTTATTGTGAAGTGGAAACGTCTAGGAGCAACAACGGCTCAGCCGCAAAGTGGTAGGCCACACAAGCTCACAGAATGGGGCCGCAGAGTGCTGAAGTGCCTAGCGCGTAAAAATCGTCTGTCTTCGGTTGCAACACTCACTACTAAGTTCCAAACATCCAGTGGAAACACGATCTCTGGAGTGATGAATCACGCTTCACCATCAGGCAGTCCGAAGGACGAATCTGGGTTTGGCGGAMGCCAGGAGAACGCCACCTGCCCAAATGCATAGTGCCAACTGTAAAGTTTGATGGAGGAGGAATAATGGTCTGGGGCTGTTTGTCATGGTTCGGGCTAGGCCCCTTAGTTCCAGTGAAGGGAAATCTTAACACTACAGCATACAATGACATTCTAGACGATGCTGTGCTTCCAACAATGCCCCTGTGCACAAAGTGAGGTCCATACAGAAATGGTTTGTCGAGATCGGTGTGGAAGAACATGACCATCCTGCACAGAGCCCTGACCTCAACCTCATTTAACATCTTTGGGATGAATTGGAACGCCGAATGCGAGCCAGGCCTAATCGCCCGACCGCACTAATGCTCTTGTGGCTGAATGGATACAAGTTCTCGCAGCAATGTTCCAACATGTAGTGGAAAGCCTTTCCAGAAAAATGGAGGCTGTTATAACAGCAAAGCGGGTCTAACCCCATATTAATGCCCATGATTTTGGAATGAGATGGTGGATGAGCAGGTATCCACATACTTTTGCTAATGTAGTATATGTACTGAATCTCTAAAGATGCTTCAGATATTCTGTAGTGTAGTGGCAGCAGTATAAAAGCTGTTGAGTTGGGTTGTTGCACGAACAGGTGCAGTCTGGGGCCTGAGTCTGGTTCTAGGCCCTGCAGGGCAGGTAAGCAGTGTCAGGCAGCGACCGACCGGCGTCTCCTCTCCTCGGACTGTACAGATTTGACAGGAACAGGAAGAGATGCAGACGATAAAGCCCCTGCTGTGTTTGAAGCTGTTCAGCTCAGAGCCCACAAAGACACAGTCACACAGGGCTACAACCATCACCCCCCTGTGCCTCGCACACAAAGGCATACCCCCTCTCCTCAGTCAGACCAGACCAGGCCAGGCTAGAAGGAAACATCAAGGCGGCAAGGCAAAGCTTGCAGTGGTTTGGTTTGGAGGGTCAGTGGTTCCATTTTTGCCATTCTCTCTCTCTCTCTCTCCGTTTGTTTATAGTCTATGTCTCTGACAGGAGAGAGCTGATCAGAGGMCTCCTCACCTCATACAGTCCTATTTGGGTTTTAGAGACAAGGTTTCACTGGAGGAAAGGAGTCAGTTCAGTCAGTTCAATGTCTCTGCTTTACAAGASCCAGTTGATTAATTAGTTCCCTTTGGCTTATCGTTTTGAGTGACAGTTGCCGTGGGCAGGGTTATGGAGGTCAGGTATTGAGCATGAGCTCTCCTTGTCCGGAGCCCCACTCTCCGAACCCTGTCTCTCCGCTGGAGTGGGGCGGGTTGTCTAAGGAGAGGCCCCGCCTCTTCCCAAACACTTGCTCCTGCAGCTCGATGATGTCAATGCGAATGTCGGCCATCATGACCAGGAGGAAGTCAAAGGAGCCGGGAGGTCCCTGGCGAAAGATAAGGAGGCTTTAATATCTCTGTCCACACATCAGTCAATTAGATTTCAACCTGTAAGGCATGTTGCATGCTTTAGGGTGGATTTATTGTATGCTTGGAATCTGATACTACATAGAATAGATCAACAAGATGACAATGATGATAATGCATTTAAAAATACTTCAAAGCCTAGCTGGCAAATATAGAAAGCAGACTCACTGGTAGACCTCTGGGACCAGGAGTTCCCCTGTCACCCTAAAGAGAAAAAAACATCCAGAAACGTCCAGTTACATACTTCCAACGTTCACACAGGCTTCTATAAGAGTCGGAGTAGGGTGAAAAGTGTTGCTGTTAGTGTTCCAGTTAWCAGCTTTGAAAAGTTTACAGGATAGTTTAAACACATACAGTACACACACACGCATGTACTAAACACTCACAGACACATGGATAGACTGTTATACTGACCTTCAGTCCATCTCTGCCTGGTGCGCCAGGAGGTCCCTGTTGGAAAAAGGAGAGACAGAAATATGGTTTTAAATGTTTTTAGCGGGAGCTACAGCTCCTCTCATGCAACATTTATTGTAATGATGTATCTCTGCAGCTATGGATGTGTTGAGGTCTGCTTGGACTAATAGACCCAACAGCATGTTATCGGGGAAGCAATAATAAGATTACCACAGCTCCTCTGCGACCCCTCTTGATGTACTCCAGGTCAGGCTCGGGGCCCATAGGGCCCATGTCTCCCCGTGGCCCCTGGGGGCCGGTCAGGCCTCTCTCTCCAGGCTTTCCCTTCTCCCCCGGCACTCCTGAGTGGCCTGAGATCCAAGAATAAAGGGATGTAAGAGGAACCAAGGAGATAACCTGCGGAATGTCAGCCAACAAACAGCTGACATAGGCAGTAAACAGAGAGATACAGAGAGAGAGAGAAAGATTGAGTTAGAAAGATTCAGAGAAAGAGCAGACAACTCTTACCTGGGACCCCACGGGATCCTGGAGAGCCAGGAGGACTAGGGAGGGCGGTGGTGTCAGGACCTTTCCCCAACCTCCCAGCAGACGGCTTATCACTGCCGTTAGCCAGGCCAGGAGACAACACCTATACACACACAGGTACACACACAGGTAGTATAGTACAACAACATGTCTCACTGTAGTCGGAATTTGGTCAGACTTCCATTGTGAGACATCAAGTCTGGCGAGGCTAGTTTACAGTTAGTGTATCTCTGGTTAGTGTATCTCTGTGTTTGTATGGAACACCAGTGTAAGTAAGATGTGCAGTAGTTAGTGTTGTGATGTAGATGTACCTGGTTAGGTGACTGAGTGCTGCCCAGCCTCAGTTTGAGCTGCAGCAGGCTGTTCCTCATGTTTACAAAGTCCTGACAGGTGAGGGAGCAGGAGCCAGCACTCATCAGGGTGTCAGACTTCCCTGACGAGCTCACTGATAGAAAGACACAGAGACAAAGAGACTCTCAGAGAGACAGGCTTGTCACAGAGTAAGTAACACAACAGAATAAGTAACACAAAAACAAAGTCTAGTAGTCTATGTTCACCCTCTCAAACACATATACAGTACTGTACCCTCAGGCTGAAGACACACAGGAAGGTACTAGTGAGCTAAGCCCAGAGGTAGTGTAGCTGCGGTAGCCAGCCTCATGTAGACAGTAGGAGTAAAGTATAGTAGTATACTCAACACCCACGGTTGTGACTGGGTATACAGGAGTGCTTGTCCGGTGCCAGGATGTAACCCCTGCGACAGCGACACAGGAAGCTGCCCACGGTGTTCTCGCAGTCGTGATCACAGACACTGCCGTCGGACTCCACACACTCATCGATGTCTGTGGTGTGGGAGACACAACACCAGCTGTTACTTTACACCTGATTAAGGCTGCATTTAGGCTGCTCTAATCAGAGAGAGGGAGAAAGAGCGGTTGCTCTGATGCAGGATGTTAAATTAAGATTTATACAAAAGAAGACTGATTGGCTGATAAACAGGCTGATAAAAAGCTGATTGGCAGATAAACAGGTAGTGGACTTACCTAAACAGTAGGTCTGGTGTTTGCGATGCCTCTCTCGATCAAAGCGGTATCCGGGGTAACAGGTGCAGACAACCCGTCCAAAGTTGTCGGTGCACTGCTGTTCACAGGGGGAGCCAGAACACACATCCACATCTGGAGCAGAGAGAGGAGGGATTGGTTCCTCAATAGGGACATGCACAGATAGGATCTTACATGCAAAGCTAACAGCTCAATAATAATAATAATTATTGGATGTCCAATAATATTCCTCAAGGGTATTCCTGTGTAATGTTGCCCTCTATTGGTCATGGTGTATCATTGTACAGGATTGCCAATTTATGGAATGACATGCTATTTCACTTTTGAAACAATTTGCAGTTCAGTAATGGGTTAATTTGGCGTTGTAATGTGCATTCTGTCTGTGTACAGGTGCCCAGGTGTAATTACAGGCACTGAGTAAAGTATCTGACTTGGGGTGAGTAGAACTGCTGTATTTTTTAAACCTACTTTCAGGTATGCACTGGCCCATCACGAACCTGAAGCCCTCACAGCATTTCCTCCTGTGGATAAACACACAGACAGACAGTAGCATGAGCCAATAATTCATTTCCCAGCTGCTGTATCCTTCCCTTCACATACTGAACGGATCTACACAGCCACTAAATGTGAAACACCAGAGATACTGTATACAATGACGAGATGGTCTTGTCTCCACCCTAAGAATGGGAGTCGTAGTCCCAAAGGCGGGAAGGCAGGCAGTCTGCTTTTCTCTCTGCTTATCAGTCTGCTAATCGTGGACAGATTTTGACAGGAGTAAACCCTCTCGCTTCGCCTCTTCCTCTCTGGTAACACACAGCCTGTCAATTGTCTTTAGGACCAAAGCTCCTCATTAGCACCAGATCCCTTACCTCCATCCCCACTTCCTAGCAGCACTAGCCTAGATGGTCAAGAGACAGCTGAACAAAGAGCATCATCCTCACACACAGCAAACCAAAACACCACATGTTACAGGCATTAGGGATGGAACTGCGGAATATTAAACAATGGAAAGGGATATTGGAACACTCATAGAATCACAGAACCCAAATAACACAGACCTTAGACGAGGAGGGGACGCACGCATGCACGCATGCACGCACACACGCAACTCCTGCCCCGAAAACWGCACGCTCTTGATGGAGGGAATTTAGCATGGTACCTCACTGAAGGTCCCTCAAGACGACAACTTGCTTTTATTCTTCTCCAACCTCCATGCAACATAACCCTAAATCACTCCTCTAAGACCCTCCCCCACTCCCTCTTCTGAATGATAAATAACTTACAAAACTATGYGCCTGGCCAGGGCCTGATTAAAGCCACATGACGGACTGGAGCTTTAATCTGTGGCTCATAGCTGTGTTGTGTTGTGATGGAGAGAGCTGGGGATGGGATGGGACAGTACTGGGGGGCTGCTAGGGGGCTCTGGCCAGGGGCCTGAAGGACATCTCTCTCCGGGCCTGCCACCTCCTGTCCCTCCAGTCAGTGTGCCAGCAGAGGAGAGGGCCAGGCTGGGCTAATGGACAGCAGATGTGGGCCCTGTCTGTCTGTCTGTCTGTCTGTCTGTCTGGGCTGAAGATGTACAGCCAGCAAGGGGAGGCTATGGTTGGCAGCCTCTGGTCTCTCTGAGTGTCCACTCACAACATCAACACACAACCTCTGCTCTCAGTGTCCACTGCTCTACTCCAAACATCAACAGACTACCTGTCAGTCACACAGAGACCTGACCCCACACTGCCCCTGATCTGATCTGGGACCTGCAAAAAAAAGAAAGAAAGCCTTTTGTGAGCTAACTTGACTCCCCCTCCCCCCCCTTTTCTAGCTCTGACTTTGCTGATAGCTACTTTATTGAGGAGAAATGTACTTACTATGAATGAGATACGTGGTTGTCCCACCTAGCTATCTTAAGATGAATGTACTAACTGTAAGTTGCTCTGGATAAGAGCGTCTACTAAATGACTAAAATGTCAAATGAAATGCTAGAGGTGTCTCTGATTGATAATACATGCTCTTCAGTGGTCTGTATAAACTGCTCAAGTTATTAGTTACACAGTGTGATGACCTGTCTGTTGATGTTTGGGAATGTAGGGGTCTCTGTTGATTAACACTATTCTCGGATCTAAAAGGGAAAAGACCAAATCACTAAAGCTACATCACTGTCCTCCACAGTGAGATGACCGCTTCTCATGCTCCCCCCGCGTGCATGTGTGCATGTGTGCGTGTGTGTGTGCGTGCGTGTGTGTGTGTCTGAGGCCCAGAGCAGTCAGTAATTGGGTGCATCTTGTTCATGTCAGGAAACAAGGGCAGGGGTTATTAGTGAGAGTGATGTGTGACACTGACAGGACTGTTAAACACAGCCTTGAGGAGGAGAGCTCCCAGGCCAGTCTCTTCCTTCAGTTCTCTGCACTCTTCACAATACAGACAAACATCAAGGTCAGGTGACTAACAAGGTTAGCAGAGTACACTCTTAGAAAAAAAAGGTGCTATCTAGAACCTTAAAGAGTTTTCTGCTGTCCCCGTAGGAGAACCCTTCGAACCCTTTTTGGTTTCATGTAGAACCCTTCCAACAGAGGGTTCTACCTGGAACCAAAAAGTGCTCTACCTGGAACCAAAAAGGGTTATCCTATGGGGACTGCCGAAGAACCCTTTTGGGACACTTTTTTCTAAGAGAGTATCTTTCTCTACACCCAGATTATCAACACTGATGGTCGGATTCTATGGTATTTTCTTGCCCATTCGATTCTTCTGTGTTTCTACATTCTGCATCAACATGCCCTTTACAAGCATGTTGTCTGATTAAGTTTCTTCAGAAGATGAGTGGAGTCCCTGTGTCACCCTGATGGTATTCCTGCTGTTAGACACTGCTTCTCTTGATGCTCCACACTCTAACATAGTGCCTACAGACCCACAAGGTCTGTCTGACCATGCAAGTCACCCAGCTACGAGTCCGTCTTAGGAGTACCATTCCTGGACATCCCTGTCCCTGTGCTCCCCCTGGTCCTCCTTTGTGCTGGTGGTGACCCAGTGACTACCTGTAGAGAGAGGAACGTACCGAGAGCCCACACAGGCTCTACACTACACGGCTGCTGCCAAAAACAGCACAGAGACGCTGGAGGAATAGCAAGACAGGATCCAGAGTACAGGCCAGAGCAGGATCACTTTACACTCCAGATTATGTACTTTAGCAAGGTTCTCCCTCCAGGGAGGAGAGCTCAATGTTATTGTTTTCCATCCAGGCTGGCGTGATTTATTTGTGCGTTCGCGGCAGGAATGCGCTACAAAGACTGGATATTCATTATAGACTCCCCCAAGAATGCACTACAAAGACTGGATATTCATTATAGACCCCCCCAACTGTCTGCAGCCTGGACAGACAGCACTGAGGTTACACAGAGACAGCAGAGCAGAGACCAATCTGGAAGGATGCTTTCCATAAACCAGACTTAAGTCACTATGTATTATCAGTTCCACTCACTCAGTACAGGATTGCTCCCTGGACCTCAGATAGTTTTCCTGTTATCGATATGGGGAAGATAGCGAAGAGGGACAATAGTATCATTAGGTGTCTTGTGACGCAACGTTATGTATCATATTTACTCTATCAACTCCCAAACTCATCAGAGAGAGAGGGAAGATGACTTAAGGGGGTTGTTATGGCGATGGAGGAGGAAACGCAGCGAGTAGGAAATGAGACAGGGAGATGTTGACAAGTCGAGGAGAGGAGGAGGATGGAGGGAGAGAGAGAGAGAAGGAGAGAAAGAAAGAGAGATGTAGCTTTTGTGTCATTTGTGCTTGATGGTCCTTCATGTGGTGCTCTGTGAGTCAGAAACACAGGATGTGGACCTCGGTGGTCACGGACCCCTCGACACTTCAGGACAGGAGAGACAGTGTCTGTGTGTGTTTCTGCTCTTACATATCTGTCATATTGATGTCTTTGTGTGGGTGTGTGTGTGTGCTGTGTGCTTTGCAGTTTTTGAATTAATGTTATCCTGTTTATAAGTCTGCCTCTCTATGTATGGATGATAGTCTGTCTCCGTCTTTGTGTTTAAATAAAAGCGTCAGTCCTGTGTGTATAATCGATTAGGGTGTTAGTTTTAAGAGGGTCTATTGTTTTCTCTGTGTTTCCTCATACAGCAGGGTGTTAGGCTGTTATATAAAGGTGTGTGTGGGTATGTACGGGTGTTAGTGTATAAGTGTTTTGTTCTTGTGCCGTGTGAGTATACACGTGAAGGTGTTAGTGTGCTGAGATGTGAGCACGTCCTCTCTCTGTTTATTTATTCTGTCAGCACACMTCCAGCCTGCGGTCTCTCTGGGGACACATCAGAGTGGGGCAGGCTGTTAGTCAGACAGTGGATGCTTTCACTGAGAGCACAGGAGGTCTGCACCACTTCCACAAGCACAGCCACGTTACAGTTCCCAAACAGCACCAACACTCCTCTGTCACCTCTAACCCACCGCCTACCGCTTCTGTCTTCACAGGTCCTCACTCCATCACCAATGCCTGTTCTAAAATACCAACAACCTATCTCTATTCCCACGGCTGACCTGGTGAAACATCAACCATAATGGCTGGAACCGTGCTAGGAAGGACAATGTGAAAATAATATATCAGAGCCAGCCCAGCACAGTATGGTTCGTGTCTGCACGGTAGTGTGAAAAGGGTAAAACACCCCTCATAAAGCCATAGCCAGTTAATGTTGGGCCAGAGAGTGACACAAATCCTCCCCTCTCTCGCCCCCTATCCCTCTCTGTCACTCTCCCTCTCTCCTTCTCTTTTATGACGCCTCTCATTACAGGCCCTAAAGCTCCCAGGTCTATTCCCAGTGCCAGCGCCTACCCTCGGTTCCCCCCAGGCAATATGAAGGGCCGCTGGCCTCTGTGGCCCTGGGGTCAAGCCAGGGCCGTGTGTCACCCCAGGAATGTGCCATCTCTGACCCTTCTGAGCTTCACAACCTCTCAACGACAGACAGACATGTGACCTGGCCTGGAGCCTTACCTGACGACAGAGAGAGAGGAAGAACGGGAGGGAGGGAGGGAGGGGGGAGAGGGTGTGGAGGAAGAGAGAGAGAGGGAAAGGGAGGGAAAGGAAGAAACAGGGGTAAAGGGAGATAGAGGGAGAGTGACAGCAAGAGAAAGAATGGACCCTATGAGGACAACAAAGGGCCTAAGAGAGAGATGAGGTCCAGATTACAGGTAATGTAGTGAGAGCAGCCAGTAACTGAGAAGGGAGTCTAAAGCCAAACGAATGATCAAATCAAATCAAACTTTATTTGTCACATGCGCCGAATATAACAAGATATAACAGACTTTACTGTGAAATGCTTACTTACAAGCCCTTAACCAACAGTGCAGTTCAAGAAGAAGAAAATATTTACCAAGTACTTTTTAATAAAAAGTAACACAATGATGGATCTGTCTTAATGACGTGTCTGTGAGTGCTCTACTGCCAGGGAAGGAAACCAGGCTACAGACTGGTATATTTTAAGGATTCTACACTGAGATCACACAAAAGTCCTTAACCAGGGCTTAAGTTAATGGACTGATAAGACATGAAAGTCTTCCAGAACCTTCCAGGAGTCAGAGGGACTGTAACTCCTCAACTTTACCACTGCAAACTTCCTTTATTTCATCTCTCCTTTTTCATTCCTGCATCCCCCCCTTTTCCAATTCTGTGATATAAAAACATTTACTGTCTATACAGTACACAGCTGCTTCTCTGTGCTGTACTTCAAACAACATGCTGACGATGCCATTACAGACTTTAATCACCTAGTGGAACAGTAATGAATAACAGGCATTGTGTTTGTACAGAGCGCTGTTCAGGTGAATGTTAATTTGAAAAATATGTACAATGATTACTTGATATTTACTGTGGTCCAACAATAATACCGATCTACACAAATGATTAGAACTTACCATTAAAGACAGGAAGTGAACCTCAGGCCTTGTAAAAAAGCGTTTTGTGAGAAACAGAGAAATGGATAATATTTCCCCAGTAATGAAACAGTATTGCGGCAGTACTCAGAACAGTGTTGCATTGCTAAGAGAGACACTTATGTCAACTTCAAGTGTGAGACAACTTAAACAGTTTCATTTTCCCACAGCTTGATTGCCATTCAAAACACACTGAGGAAGAAATGCCAAATATAAAAAGTATACTAGTTAGAATAGGACACCCCATGGAATTCTTAGATGTAATGTAAACAATGTGTGATAGATCCCAGTTTCACTATGTGTTTAGGGTGAATGAGCTGTCCTGATGTACTCTTGTCAAGAGAAGACATGTCTCTGTGAACCTTTTATAACCTAAGCTTGTACCATTGGGTGGAAGTGGTGAGATATTTCTCTCATCATTCCGTGGCTAACGTGCTGGTTGCTGTGGTGTAGTGAGTCTGATGAGGCCTTGGCTGAAGATAGTAACCCTGTCAGAACCTTAGTGGAGCACAGTGTGGGGTTCAGACCTGACTGGATATATACAGTGGGGAGAACAAGTATTGGATACACTGTCGATTTTGCAGGTTTTCCTACTTACAAAGCATGTAGAGGTCTGTAATTTCTATCATAGGTACACTTCAACTGTGAGAGACGGAATCTAAAACAAACATCCAGAAAATCACATTGTATGATTTTTAAGTAATTCATTTGCATTCTATTGCATGACATAAGTATTTGAACACCTACCAACCAGTAAGAATTCCGGCTCTCACAGACCTGTTAGTTTTTCTTTAAGAAGCCCTCCTGTTCTCACTCATTACCTGTATTAACTGCACCTGTTTGAACTCGTTACTGTATAAAAGACACCTGTCCACACACTCAATCAAACAGACTCAACCTCTCCACAATGGCCAAGACCAAGAGCTGTGTAAGGACATCAGGGCTAAAATTGTAGACCTGCACAAGGCTGGGATGGGCTACAGGACAATAGGCAAGCAGCTTGGTGAGAAGGCAACAACTGTTGGCGCAATTATTAGAAAATGGAAGAAGTTCAAGATGACGGTCAATCACCCTCGGTCTGGGGCTCCATGCAAGATCTCACTCGTGGGGCATCAATGATCATGAGGAAGGTGAGGGATCAGCCCAGAACTACACGGCAGGACCTGGTCAATGACCTGAAGAGAGCTGGGACCACAGTCTCAAAGAACAACCATTAGTAACACTACGCCGTCATGGATTAAAATCCTGCAGCGCACGCAAGGTCCCCCTGCTCAGGCCAGCGCATGTCCAGGCCCGTCTGAAGTTTGCCAATGACCATCTGGATGATCCAGAGGAGGAATGGGAGAAGGTCATGTGGTCTGATGAGACAAAATATAGCTTTTTGGTCTAAACTCCACTCGCCGTTTTTGGAGGAAGAAGAAGGATGAGTAACCCAAGAACACCATCCCAACCGTGAAGCATGGAGGTGGAAACATCATTCTTTGGGATGCTTTTCTGCAAAGGGGCCAGGACGACTGCACCGTATTGAGGGGAGGATGGATGGGGCCATGTATCGCGAGATCTTGGCCAACAACCTCCTTCCCTCAGTAAGAGCATTGAAGATGGGTCGTGGTGGGTCTTCCAGCATGACAACCGACCCGAAACCACAGCCAGGGCAACTAAGGAGTGGCTCCGTAAGAAGCATCTCAAGGTCCTGGAGTGGCCTAGCCAGTCTCCAGACATGAACCCAATAGAAAATCTTTGGAGGGAGCTGAAAGTCCGTATTGCCCAGCGACAGCCCGAAACCTGAGGATCTGGAGAAGGTCTGTATGGAGGAGTGGGCAAAATCCCTGCTGCAGTGTGCAAACTAGTCAGAACTACAGGAAACGTATGGTCTCCGTAATTGCAAACAAAGGTTTACAAATATTAAGTTCTGCTTTTCTGATGTATCAAATACTTATGTCAGGCAATAAATGCAAATTAATTACTTAAAAATCATACAATGTGATTTTCTGGATTTTTGTTTTAGATTCCGTTTCTCACAGTTGAAGTGTAACCTATGATAAAAAATTACAGACCTCTACATGCTTTGTAAGTAGGAAAACCTGCAAATCGGCAGTGTATCAAATACTTGTTCTCCCACTGTATATATATACACATACACACACACACACATCTGGTCCTCGTTCTGCTTTTGGAGCCTGTTTGCTCCGGACCTAAATCACTTCGTCTCTGCCTATTCTTCACTATGTGTTTCCTGACATGACTCGTTTTAGCACCTAAACTCTCAGTTGATTGTTGATCACCTTAGTGTCAGTGAATTGACTGTGATTGACTGACAGACAGGGCTTACCAGGGTAGGTATGATGTATGTGTTATAGTCACATGTTTTATGGCTTGTAAGGGGAGACCTCTCAGTGCCCTGGACAGCGAATCACAGGGGGGCTTAGTAGAGTTCAGCTCTGCACCCCAGCCACACACACGCACACGCACACACACACACACACACACACACATTTGTGGACGTTGCAGGCCTGCTTCCTCTAACCTGCTTTAATGATAAAACCAGAGCACAAAAGAGAGACAGGACTGTGAGAGTTGGTTCAGTATGTTCTGATTCTCTCCGCCCCCTCTCTCCTTTCTTGCTCTCCTTTCTCCTCCTCGCTCCTGTGCTGCCTCCCTCTTTATTCTTCCATGGTGAGCTCAGGGGCCGTGGATAGGATGGTTTCCAGTCCTGACAGCAGGCAGCCACGTGTACTACAATATATATTGTTAGAGAGAGCGAGAGAGAGAGAGAGAGAGAGAGAGAGAGAGAGAGAGAGAGAGAGAGAGAGAGAGAGGAGAGAGAGAGGAGAGAGAGAGAGAGAGAGAGAGAGAGGAGAGAGAGAGGAGAGAGAGAGAGAGAGAGAGAGAGAGAGAGAGAGAGAGAGAGAGAGAGAGAGAGAGAGAGAGAGAGAGAGAGAGAGAGAGAGAGAGTGGTACACCACTTCACTGGACTACGGGGCACCATTGCAGCGAAATCAGAGGTTCATAAAAGCAGAGCTCTGACCTATAGAGCTTCCCGCCCTTGTGATTTCCCCTTCCTGGTTCTTTTATATACACCTTGATGTGGTTTTTTCCAGGCAAGCCTTGGAAAACCTTTTTCCCTCCTCATCTCCTCCTTCTCTCTCATCCTGTCCCCTTGAATGCGTGTCACCTTGTTACAGCTGGCCCACCATGGCCTGTCGACATGTAGGGACTGTAGGGGGAGCAGAGCGGTGAGGGATTGAGTTATGGAGAAACAGAGGGAACACTACAGAGGTGAGAACCAAGGCTAATGCAGTAACACTCAGGAGGTAGTAGCTACGTAGTACATACTGCATGCACTCCAGGCATCTCCTGCACTATCAGCTGTCAGAGCTAGGCACATGCATACACGCAAACTCAACTGACACACACATTATCACTCACTACGTACTCTTTAACACCAGGGAGGACACACACATTATCACTCACTATGTACTCTTTTACACCAGGGAGGACACACACATTATCACTCACTATGTACTCTTTAACACCAGGGAGGACACACACATTATCACTCACTATGTACTCTTTAACACCAGGGAGGACACACACATTGCACTCAGAGAAAGAGGAAAGGAGAGGAGACGAGGGGAATGCAGCCAGTGTGAGTAGCCTGAGTGTTGTTCACCCTGGCCTGGAGGTCCCAGCCAGACTCTCCATCTCTCTGCTCAGTTATCTCAGGGTTTAATGGCTGAAACTCTACACATCTCTCCGAGGGACAATGACACCCGAAACCCTCTCCCTGGCGTCATTATCAGCCCCCATCCCTGAGGAGGGAGTCATGTGTGAGGAGGCCTGAGCCTGGACTCTCTCTCCCTGTCAAATCTTCAGCCTTCCAAACGAAGGCAAAGTCACAGTTAAAAGAGAAAAGCTGTGTCGTGTGGACGGGCAGATTGTGACCAGGCATGGAGCGGAGTCTGTCTTACTAATGAACACAGACCGCTTGAAAGCCAAGAGGTTGACACACAGGGGAAAGGGGATGCTCAGACTTGGCATTTCAAATCAAATCAAATTGTATTTGTCACATACACATGGTTAGCAGATGTTAATGCAAGTGTAGCGAAATGCTTGTGCTTTTAGTTCCGACAATGCAGTAATATCCAACGAGTAATCTAACCTAACAATTTCACAACAACTACATCATACACACAAGTGTAAAGGAATGAATAAGAATATGTACATACATTTTTTTATGAATGAGTGATGGTATAGAATAGCATAGGCAAGATGCAGTAGATGGTATAGAGTACAGTATATATATATATGAGATGAGTAATGTAGGGTATGTAAACATTAAATGAAGTGGCATTGTTTAAAGTGGCTAGTGATACATTTATTACATAAATTTTTCCATTATTAAAGTGGCTGGAGTTGAGTCAGTATGTTGGCAGCAGCCACTCAATGTTAGTGATGGCTGTTTAACAGTCTGATGGCCTTGAGATAGAAGCTGTTTTTCAGTCTCTCGGTCCCTGCTTTGATGCACCTGTACTGACCTCGCCTTCTGAATGATACAGGCAGTGGCTCGGGTGGTTGTTGTCCTTGATGATCTTTTTGGCCTTCCTGTGACATCGGGTGGTGTAGGTGTCCTGGAGGTCAAGTAGTTTGCCCCCGGTGATGCATTGTGCAGACCTCACTACGCTCTGGAGAGCCTTACGGTTATGGGCGGAGCAGTTGCTGTACCAGGCGGTGATACAGCCCGACAGGATGCTCTCGATTGTGCATCTGTAAAAGTTTGTGAGTGTTTTTGGTGATAAGCCGATTTTCTTCAGCCTCCTGAGGTTGAAGAGGCGCTGCTGCGCCTTCTTCACCACGCTGTCTGTGTGGGTGGACCATTTCAGTTTGTCCGTGATGTATACGCCGACGAACTTAAAACTTTCTACCCTCTCCACTACTGTCCCGTCGATGTGGATAGGGGTGTGCTCCCTCTGCTGTTTCCTGAAGTCCACGATCATCTCCTTTGTTTTGTTGACGTTGAGTGTGAGGTTATTTTCCTGACACCACACTCCGAGGGCCCTCACCTCCTTCCTGTAGGCCGTCTCGTCGTTGTTGGTAATCAAGCCTACCACTGTAGTGTTGTCTGAAACTTGATGATTGAGTTGGAGGCGTGCATGGCCACGCAGTCGTGGGTGAAACAGGGAGTACAGGAGATGGCTGAGAACCCGCACTTGTGGGGCCCCAGTGTTGAGGATCAGCGGGGTGGAGATGTTGTTACCTACCCTCACCTGGGGGCAGCCCGTAGGAAGTCAGGACCCAGTTGCACAGGGGGGGTCGAGACCTAGGGTCTCGAGCTGATGACGAGTTTGGAGGGTACTATGGTGTTAAATGCTGAGCTGTAGTCGATGAACAGCATTCTCACATAGGTATTCCTCTTGTCCAGATGGGTTAGGGCAGTGTGGCAGTGGTGATTGCGTCGTCTGTGGACCTATTGGGGCGGTAAGCAAATTGGAGTGGGTCTAGGTGTCAGTAGTGTGGAGGTATATGGTCTTGACTAGTCTCTCAAAGCACTTCATGATGAGGAAGTGAGTGCTACGGGGCGGTAGTCATTTAGCTCAGTTACCTTTTAGCTTTCTTGGGAACAGGAACAATGGTGGCCTCTTGAAGCATGTTGGGAACAGCCAGACTGGGATAGGATTGATTGAATATGTCCGTAAACACATAGCCAGCTGGTCTGCGCATCGCTCTGAGGACGTGGCTGGGGATGCCGCCTGGGCTGCAGCCTTGCGACGGGTTGACACGTTTAAATGTTTTACTCACGTCGGCTGCAGTGAAGGAGAGCCACAGGTTTTGGTAGTGGGGCCGGGTCAGTGGCACTGTATTGTCCTCAAAGCGAGCAAACGAAATTGTTTAGTCTGTCTGGGAGCAAGACATCCTGGTCTGCGACGGGGCTGGTTTTCCTTTTATAGTCTGTGATTGACTGTAGACCCTGCCACATACCTCTCGTGTCTGAGCCGTTGAATTGCGATCTACTTTGTCTCTCTACTGACGCTTGCTTCTTTGATTGCCTTGCGGAGGGAATAGCTACCTGTTTGTATGGTCATGTTTCCGGTCACCTTGCCCTGATTAAAAGCATGGTTCGCGCTCAGTTTTGCGGCGAATGCTGCCATCAATCCACGGTTTCTGGTTTGGGAATGTTTTAATAGACGCTGTGGGTACGACATGCCGATGCACTTGCTAATAAACCCGCTCACCAAATCAGCGTATTCATCAATGTTGTAGTTCGACGCAGTGCGGAACATATCCAGTCCACGTGATCGAAGCAATCTTGAAGCGTGGATCGATTGGTCGGACCAGCCGTTGGACAGACTGAGCGCGGGAGCTGCCTGTTTTAGTTTCTGTCTATAGGCTGGGAGCAACAAAATGGAGTAGTGGTCAGCTTTTCGAAAGGAGGGCGGGGGA
The DNA here is from genome assembly GCF_002910315.2 of Salvelinus sp. IW2-2015. Taxonomy (NCBI): domain Eukaryota; kingdom Metazoa; phylum Chordata; class Actinopteri; order Salmoniformes; family Salmonidae; genus Salvelinus; species Salvelinus sp. IW2-2015. The sequence continues at coordinate 20,761,361 of NC_036850.1, read as the reverse complement.
GGGCCTTATATGCGTCGCGAAGTTAGAATAACAATGATCTAGGGTTTTGCCAGCCCTGGTTGCGCAATCGATATGCTGATAGAATTAGGGAGCCTTGTTTTCAGATTAGCCTTATTAAAATCCCAGCTACAATACTGCGCCTCAGGATATGTGGTTCATGTTTACATAGAGTCAAATGAAGTTCTTTCAGGGCCGTCCGATGTGTCTGCTTGGGGGGGAATATACACGACTGTGATTATGATCGAAGAGAATTATCTTGGTAGATAATGCGGTTGGCATTTGATTTGTGAGGAATTCTAAGTCGGTGAACAGAAGGACTTGAGTTCCTGTATGTTGTTATGATCACACAGCGTCTCGTTAATCATAGGCATACACCCCGCCCTTCTTCTTCCCAGAAAGATGTTGTGTTGCTGTCCGCGCGATGCGTGAAGAAACCAGCTGCTTGTACCGACTCCGATAGCGTGTCTCGAGTGAGCCATGTTTCCGTGAAACAAAGAACGTTATAGGCTCTGATGTCTCTCTGGAAGCAACCTTGCTCGGATTTCGTCTACCTTGTTGTCAAGAGACTGGACATTGGCGAGTAGTATCTCGGGATGCGGTGCACGATGTGCCCGTCTACGGAGCCTGACCAGAAGACCGCTCCGTCTGCCCTTCTACGGCGTCGTTGTTTTGGTTGCCGGCTGGGATCGGTCCATTGTCCAGGGTGGTGGGCAAAACAGAGGATCCGCTTCGGGAAAGTCGTATTCTGGTCGTAATGATGGTGAGTTGCTCTTCTATATCCAATAGTTCTCGACTGTATGTAATAAAACCTAAGATTACCTGGGGTAACAATGTAAGAAATAACCATAAAAAAGCAAAATACTGCATAGTTTCCTAGGAACGCGAAGCGAGGTGGCCATCTCTGTCGGCGCTGACGTCACAACAGTTCACTTCAGAGTATCCCACTCAGCCCAGACATGACAAGATGGATGGGACATTTAGAAAAAACTGTCATGTTCATAAGTGATTCAAGACAGAAATGATCATATCATGTTCACCAGAAGAAACATTTCACTGGATGCCAATGCAGCCCAAAGCCGTTTTGACAAATTCGGTAGATATGTCTGGAAGCAAACTAGAGAACATTAACAGTAACCACATTGTCATCCACAGTTTCTATGTGAGTAAAGTCATACCGTATAGAAAAAAATCTCAGGAAGTGGAAACATTAAGTTTTGGTAGCAATTTTATAAATGCGGACAGATAATTTGTTCATTCGACATGTTGGGATCTTTTTGTGTCTGTAAAATGTATTTGCGAGAAATGGAGGTGAAAACGCTTGGTGCAAATACTGATATAATAACCATCATATCGAAGTAACTTGGAGTCACATGATGATATGGTGTGTGGTCCAATGTAGTTTATTAGGCTACGAGGAATAAGTTTGATGAACTTCACAGGTTGATGAAAGTCCACTGTGATGAGCTTGATGCTCCTTTCCAATAAATATTGATGGTCTTATTCTGGTGATATTATGATCTTTGATTGACTGTCGTTTGACAACAAAAATTCTCCCTCTCATCAATAACAATCTCATTATGTAGACTAATAAGCTACCCAGTACCCGCACAGCCTAGCTGCACTGTATCTGCGAGCTGTTGGCTAGAGCGTATGTGCCAAGACCAGAGTAATGCACATTTGCTATTTAACGCAACAGTTTTGTGACAAAACAATGGGTAAAGTTGAAAATGTGATGGAAACACATTGAACTTTAGATTTTATTTGGTATATGAAAATTAACCTGACCACATGTTCTGACGTGAGTGAGTGGAGTGTGAGTGTGAGTGTGAGTGTGAGTGTGAGTGTGTGTGTGGTGTGTGTGTGTGTGTGTGTGTGTTGTTGTTGTCTACATTCCGTATGGTAGATGGGATTTTTTTTGGGAACGAACACCCTATTTCCGTCTCTTCACTATATCGGCATCGAACACATCGCCCTCTAGGAGAGTGGGTGACCTTGACAATGATTGTTAAAATGAGGGGCCATCTGGATTTCATTTAAAGGGCCTCGCTCCCTTAGTCAACATAGAGTTTGATCTGAAGCCATTCCCTGTGATTGTGTTTTTTGTTTATCATTGTAAATAAAGTGTTTGTAGGCCTATATGATGTAGCTAATTTGTATCTATGATCGTATGTTATCCATTCATGCTTTTTTATATGTTTTAATTGATATTTCAAAATTGACCAAAATGAAATCATGCCACACCCGGCCATCATTACAGACACCGTGTGTGTTGTTTTTGAAACTTATCAATTAGTTGAACCCGCAGTGTTTGTCATTAAACCCTGATGTAGACAGCTTGGCTTCCGAAACGTTTGCTATTAAATTATTGCATCTGAGCTCCTAGAGCAGCGTTCCACAACGTGGGTCCTGGGAACTCAAGGGGTGCACGTTTTGGTTTTGCCATAGCACTCCACAGCTGATTCAAATGATCAAAGCTTGATGATTAGTTGATTATTGAATCAGCTGTGTAGTGCTGAGGCTAAACAATGTGCACCCCTTGGGGTCCAGAGGACATGTTTTGGAAAGCCTGTCTGGAGTGTGCGGCTCTCATTTTCTATTTAAAGGATGGGACACTCTTACCTGAGACGGTGCCATCCGTGCCCTTGCTGTAATACAGGGGTACTCCACTGTCACTACCTGTTTTCCGGACACTCCTCCCTTTACAAGCCACGAGAAAGGAGACAAGAAGGATAAGTGTATTGGTAACAATGTTGTTACTATAGTAATAGGAGTGGTATTAAAGAGAAAGTCACTCAATTAAATTGGCAGTTATTTCATAATGGAAATTCCCTTTCAAAGCAGTTCCCAAGCATTATGGCTACTGTAGTACATCATGCTACAATACATAATCACAATTCTATGGCAGAAACTATTGTATGTGAAGCAGTAAGAACATTTCAAAATGAAAGTAATAAAGAAAACTGATTGTGCCATGCAGTGGCCAGCATATGATTGCAAGAGAAACGTTTGTTAAATAACCCTGCAAAGAGGTGCATTTGTCATCAGGCTTTGGATGATTTAAAGCAGGTGTGTAGTGCTAATGCAAAAACAAAAATGTGCACCCCCTCTGGGTCGCCAGGACCACGATTAAGAAACACAATAACTCGTTTGAAAATACAGATGTCTGTCACAAAGACATTTTCTTGGAAAAGTAAAGTAAAATAATATCATGAAATCGTTTACAACTGGAAAGCTGAACTAAGAGGTAATAGCACATAATTCAATTATCATTTCTGAGCAAAATTAGATGCTCCAAAGATCTTCTGGTCTATATTTTGCCCACTTCATTCAAACTATTGTATGTAGGCTATGAACTGCCTCTCCCTGGTCCAGACCTCTCTATGTGCACATGAATAACCTATGTCACGTTATGGGCAGAATTTACAGTTGGCATTGAGTGATTCCGATAACTACTCCTCTATATTTGCGTGATCTCATTCAATATTCCAATCACATCACAACCGCCTTTTACTTGCGGACGCACGGATCATTGGGTAGGTAGGCATGATGAGTTGAGCAACGTGGTGGTCTTTCTTTGACTGATTGTCAACGTTTTTCACAATCAAAGTATTGTTTTTATTGTTTCTCACACATCACACATAAATATTAAATGCAGTTACTTTTCGGTCTAAATAGCACACTCATCACCATGTCCAACCGGATAGCAAGTTACCGGACAGTTTTATAGAACACTGACGAACCCTCTCTGGATCAAGTGGGGAAATACATCATATTATTGAGATTATCCCTACCAATCCTTCATTTGAATGTGCATGCACTTTTCGTAAGCTTTGATCAGGTGTCCTATATTTTATTTAATTTTCTGATAGGAAATAACAGACTGATATCTACCACGTTCCCTCCCAAATGCGCGGACTACCAACTTACCCTGAAGTGAGCACTGCAAATCTTGTTTTTATTAAAGAACTGGCACCACAATCCCAAATAAAAACAACGCAGATGGCACCAAATGGTAAGAGTGTTGCAGCGCAAAGCTGACCCATGTCCATGGCGAGCTCCGTGACAGCCTTGTTTATATTTTCTTGATGCCTCGAAAACGAAGACTGTGCACTACTGCAAAACAGCTATATGTTTTAATTTATCAATGTCGCACATGAACTGATTTTAAGCTAACAGAAATCATAATTATACTCAGAGGTCAAACACGTGAGACCCTGCACATTAATTACTACACTCAAATCTTCCTCSCGGCACTGTCGCGGCACTGAGTCCTGTCCCAACTGTTGCGCACTGAATCAGACCCCCTCGAGCGAGTTTATAGACATGCGCCGTGATGAGCGCGATTCCTCTCACTAATCCCCAGCGGAATTACATTCCTGTATTCCTGTTTTTTTTTTAAACTGACTGACGAAAAGGAAACATTTAAGACACAGTTGAAAATACCTCTGTCGTCCTCTTGAGCGAACTCTCATCCAGAATAATTTCTCTAATTCCACATGCGTCTTTCTCTCATCTTCTCCTCCCTACACATTAGTGTATTGATTTAATTTGATTTAGGAAATACATATGTGGGGGAAGAGGTCAATTTTCTATGTAAAGAGCAGAACCAATTTAGAGGAAATCGTTTGACTGATTGTTTCTTATTCTCCTCTCACCCTCTCTTTCATCAAGGACAAGCTGTAGCATAACACATTTACTGATTCCTGAAATTAACTTTCCCATTTAAATTCACCCCATAAATTGTTGATATAGGCCCACTCTTTAATCAATGTCCAGAAGATTATTGTTTTGACTTTTTACTAATGTTCATCTGCACTATTGGCATACTGAAATTATTTGAAGTCCAATAAAGTCTTAGAAACATTATATCMTTTTTTATCATAATCGAGAAAAATACAAGCCTGTATTTGTCAAATATTTCTGTAATTCTAAATCAAAGCTGAATTAACAAGATAACTCTTCAGTTGCTCAGTCCCTAAAGCTGCCACTGTTTCCTAATTAGATTTTGTTGCTTTAAATTCAATCATCCTAAAACAGAGAAGCTGTTGTCACTGAAGGAACTTTGTAGGGGACATCTTTAATATGTTTACACAACACAAGCTACTTTATTATTTTCAGATTCAATGAGAAAAATATATAATCACACATTTAAATGACCATTGGACACATTTGATTGCTCGTTAAGTAAATCTTCAACTGTTGACATTCCCTTGACAAATAATTTAGGAGATGCAATGCAATATTACCATATTTGTCTGTATGATGGAAATGTTGTGCTTCATAATTTTTTTGTGCTGCAGTACTAGGATTGTTCTGGAATCTGGACAGTTTGCAAGGAGAGTGACTTGCATAGTTGAGCTCTGTCTCTGAAGAGGGTAAGGGTTAACCACACTGACAGGGCAAAGCAGACCACCAGTCACCCCAGTGGTCAGCCTAAAGTGCCAATGGTCAGTCAGTGTCAGTGGTGATGTTATGTAATGCTGTGTTCAGTTGACTTCTGTCCAGCCTCTCTGTATCTTTTCCTCTAGTGGATTTGTTGGCCACCAGTCAATTGCAACAGATGGTTTTATTCACCACAAACGAATCTGTCCTTCAGACTCCCCTCCCACTTGCCTAACGCACTGAATGAAACTGCTTCCCTAGTCTCCTTTTGTTACGTTCCCACTAGAATCAAATAAATGTATAAAATATATAAAGAAGCATTATTAAAGAACCGCAGAGAAAAGCGATGGTATAAACTGCAGTCTCTAGTTCATTATAATGACCACAGAGCCCATGCCTACTCATGTTCCCATGGAATGGAGCTCCTCTCTTGGTTTACTTTGGTTTTGGGTTTTATTTGGTGTTTGTCTATCTGCGTATATTGAAACCAGTATAAATGTGTTTTTCATTTCAGGCTGGGGCCACATACACAGCAGTGTTTTTAGCTTACTGTCATATCTTCTGCGTGAAACAGTCCAGTCCTGAAATGTACTGTCTGCAGTAAGAGATAATACTTTGACAATATCCCAGCTAGACCCTCTGTTTCTTTAATAATGGTTCTCTGACTGTTGTAAGGAATGTATGTCTTCCCTAGTCCTCTAGTTCATGGTTCCACATCACCAGAAAAAGAACACTGACGAACCCTCTCTGGATCAAGTGGGGAAATACATCATATTATTGAGATGGACCTCTTTCCACAGTCACTTTAGACAGCTATTTCAGTAACCTATTTGATGTATACTTGTTTCTGCCATTTATACACTGCTGTAGCAACAGCTCCATCCAGAACTGTCATAGGATGAAATACAGCAGTTGAGATGTGTGAAGCAAGCAGGGCCTGGGCTGGAGGCTGGTCCCCCCTTTGTCTTGTATTGGTTGCAGTAACACATAGCTGTGTTTATCTATTTGTATTGTGTCTGTGTCACCTTAGAAACCCTCGAAGATAGTTTTCTCATGACTCCATTACAGCAGTAAACGCCTGACAGATCAGACACAATATCACAGAGGTGATTTATCACATCTGGATGTTAAAAACAAATAAATAATGGAAATATGCTTTTCTCACATATTAAGAGTTCCTTATGTAAACTAATGGGGAATTATTTGTAGGCGTTGGCAAAACATTTTTTTTTACCTGGACAAACTTTGGACAAATGTTTTTCTTTTGTTTTCAGATAAATCTGTATTTTATAAGACTGTCTGTCTGTACTGTACAGAAGCAATAAGAATGTCTCAACCTCTCAAACTGAGCTGACTGACAGCAGAAAGATTTTTACATGGTTCTTTATTGGGCCTCATTGTTACCTTTATGCATGACCTGAGGTTGAGGTACCATACGTACTTCATTTCTCATGTGTCCTTTACAGCAGGGTTGTCCAAACTCAGTCCTGGGGCCCTGTAAGGGGTGCGTACTGGCGGCAGAGAAGTCAGGCGCAGGAAAGCAAAAACTGTGTTGCAACGGCGCAGTTTAATAATAAAAATCACCGTAAACAGAACAATCAATACAATGGGTACAAAACCCGTCGCACACCAGAAAATAACGTGTACAAGCACTTACAATAAACAATTCCGGACAAGGACATGGGGGAACAGAGGGTTAAATACACAACATGTAATGATGGAATTGAAACCAGGTGTGTGGGAAGACAAGACAAAACAAATGGAAAATTAAAAATGGATCAATGATGGCTAGAAGACGGGCGGCGCCGACCGCCGAACGCCGCCCGAACAAGGAGAGGAACCAACTTTGGCAGAAGTTGTGACAGGCCCCCCTGAGTGCACATTTTTGTTTTTGTCCTAGCACTACACAGCTGATTCAAATAATCAACTCATCATCAAGCTTTGATTATTTGAATGAGCTGTGAAATGCTAGGTCAAAAAACAAAACGTGCACCCAGGCTGAGTTTAGGAAACCCTGCTTTACAGCACTGGGACAAGGCAAGTGTAACGTTCGTCGTTAAGTGTAGACCAAGGCGCAGCGTGATTTAGGTTCATCATACTTTATTTAAATGTGAACCAGCAAAAAAACAATAAACAACACCACGAACGAAAAGCTTCGTCGTGCAAAATACAAGATCCCACAATTGAAGGTGGGAAAAAGGGCTGCCTAAGTATGATCCCCAATCAGAAACAACGATAGACAGCTGCCTCTGATTGGGAACCATACTAGGCCAACAAAGAAAAAGAAAACATAGATATACAAAAACTAGAGTACCCACCCTAGTCACACCCTGACCTAACCAAAATATAGAGAATAAACAGGGATCTCTAAGGTCAGGAAGTGACAGCAAGGACTTGTAAAAGAACAGGGGCATCAACTCCAGTTGTTTAATGAAATTCAAACTGCAAAAACTCTCGTGTTGATTTTCTGCTTCTAATAATGTCCAGAGGGTTGATCCTGCTGCCAGTGGAACTGATTTCTTTAGTACGATTTACCGATTTTGTCACATCTGCAACGCCCTCTACTACTCATCCTGTGTCTCCTTGACCTGCCGCCACTCTCCTAGTACTCTCCCTCTCTCTCTCTCTCTCTCTCTGTGTGTTACTTCATCCCAGTCTCCTCATCTGAGTCTGCTCTTGGGTTGCCCGGTTCCACTCCGCATAACAGAATTACAGACTTTTCCTCCCTCGTCCTGCTGTTTTTCAGCCCCATGACTCCCAGCTGTGTCTCCAGGCCTCCAGGCTCCTAACAGTAATTTATTGACACGTCTCCTCTGCACGTGTATGGAGCTTGATAGGGGTCCTAAGTTAATTTCCATGCAGCCAAAAACCTGTTCATGTGATGAAATGCATGTTGTTCTTGGCATACTAGAAGAGGAATGACACTAAGTCACTCTGCTGTTGGTCCCTGTTACGGTTTTGGGTACACTGTGATCTGGATGTGGTTATCATCCAGAAATGTCCATGCTATCATAAAAGAGAGAGGGTCTAATGGTTCACTTAGATGACCCACACCATACCACCCTTTTGGTACGACTGGGGCTCCACCAGCTCTCTCTCTCTCTGTGTTTGTGTGCGCGTGCTTGTGCGCCATGTTCCTCCATGTTCCTCTGATTTATTAGATGTTGGAGGCTTTCAACTTTTGAGGAGGCTGGAGAGGACAGTTCCCCTGCTCCCACAGGTGCAGCCAGCAGCCAGCCCAGAGACAGAATAGAACAGAGCCAAGCCTCCCAGCAGGCGGTGGAAGAGCTTTGACACGATTAAGACCTCATCTGGAACCCAAGAACCCTGCCTAGCCATCTGCTGATGTGGATCATGGTCGATCCTACACTCAGGCCCAGGCAGCAGGATGTAGAGAATATACATACTGTAACAGACTGGAAGTGAGCAGGGAGTGGACTACACATCAAATGGAATGAGGTGATTAAAACAAGCCACTCAGAGAAGAGAAGGGAGACTTGAGAGGGAGACTGGGAGAGGGACCGGTGCTGAACCTACAGTACAGTAGCACCGTGGCCTGGCTGACTGCCTGGCCGGTTGGCTGGCTGGTGCTGAGGTCTCACTTTTGTGTGTGTGCAGTGACCAGTTGGGTTTAATCGAGCAGTGAGACGGCTATGTCTGGAATGCCTCTCGACACGGCCGTGACCCTCAGGGACGACCAGGAGATTAATGTTCTCTACTTCTCCTCTGGTTCCTACCTCAGACTGGGAGAGAGAGAGAGCCTCAGAATTGGAGATGGACCAGCCACTGACTTCACACACTTACAGTAACTCACTGGTTACTAAAGAGAGCGGCTGTGGAGCACTAAACCAGGAGTATGGGGATGGAGTATACTACGTTCTTATGTCCACACTAGCAAACCACTTAGAATGTATTGGGCATTCCTTTTAAGTAGTGTGGTCGMGTGGATATTGGGATGTGCAGTATGATGGGACACATTGCTCAGACACTGTAGATAAGACAATAGCAAGCAATTTAAACCAGATTAAAAAAATTCTCTCCCCAGAGTTTAAAGAGCGAAGCGAGAGCAGAACATAGGCAGGGAGGCAATACTGAACCCCCCCACTTAAAACTACTTCTGGCCTATTCTAATTGATGTTCCACTGAAGAAGAGAACCGAATGGAAAAAAACAGACAAATGTCCCTGGTGGAGCTTAAGTTTTGAATTAAGTACCTCTGAAAAGATAATGTGAACCTCTTGCCAATTAACCAGTGTGATGTGCTGTACCTACCGCAGCTGAGCTGGGACAAGCATTCCCGTTCCCATAGTCACAGGGATGCTGGTGGTGGCGGAGCAGGACTTGAAGTAGTGGAACACTCACTATGACAGAGAAAGAGAGAATTCACATCATGTCATTTGCATTAAAGGAAATAGTTTAGCATCCTAACTCAGTTTGGAGATAACATAGTCCCAGAGGGAATGGAAGTGTGTGTTAGTGTGTGTGTGGTGCAATTTCTCCTGAGACGAGCAGTTTAGCGGCTGGCCTGAAGCCAAGTCCTGCTCCGTTTTAATTCAATGGAGAGGAGTAGGGAGCGTCCTTCGCCCCAGGATCATAGCCTAATCAGATGTACCATACAATCTCTGCCCCCCCCACCCCTCTTTCTCTCTGGCTGCAACAGGAATGACATATACAGACAATCAACCACTCTAGCTCTGTGATCAATGTTGACATTATCAAATGACCTTAATGAAACAAGCCCTGCAGCTACTTTTCCCTCTGCGATACTAGCTCAGCCTATCAGATATACCCTCTGTGCTCCTAATGCTGTTGAACCAGAGAAATCTGTGGTCAATAAAGTTCATTTCTTTATGTAGCTACTAAGGGCCCCAGTGGCCTACAGGTCATGTGTTGAAGGTCTGAAAGGGGCATGGAGGCCTTGACTTAGTTATGTGCTCAGTGATATAAATGAATACCAAACAAATTGGACCGCAGGCTACAAATAAACCCTACAGTCTTTAACAGCAGATTTATTATATAGGAAGAGTAGGCAATCTTGAAATGGGTGCGAAGCGAATGTTTTAAACTGTAAATGTACTGGTAAGCAGAAGCAGATGGTGACAGTGAGCGAAACCCCCTCAGAAAGGAGGCCTAAAATCCCTCTGTGTAAATGTTTGGTTTTACTATTTCATTCTTGTAAAATACCCATTTGGAATTTGAGTAGGTCTTGATTGTGGAAGCAGTGGCAGTGTATAAGAAGCTATATCGCAATGGTGGTTGTCGTTAGTTCAAAACTATCTGGCTAATAGTCCTGCAATTTAAGCATTATACCACGTTAGCATGGGACCAAATGACTTGGGATTCCACAATATGGTTTTCTCAATGACTGTGGGTTCTGTGTGTGTGGTTGAGTTGTAGGGGGTGCTGAAGCATTAAAGTCTCAGCAGTGAGAATTATTGATGTAGAAGGACATTACCTAAGACATGACAGGTTCGTCTTTCTCCACCCCAGTGTATGACTGATCACAGTCCCCCTTTGAAAGATCCAGATTAAGAACAAATACCCTCTGGTCTGAAATGAGATGTTTGAGAAAATCAGGAACGAAGATCAGGGAGGAGACAAACAAAGGATCTGGCATGGCTCTGTCAAACAGAGACGCCATTCACACATGTGGAGTTGGAGTTAGGAGAATGTACTGCAGCTTGGGCTCACATAAACAACCTGGTCAATGTTGTTTCCCTTATGGCAGCCGTCTGTGTGGCGTTCTGCTCTCCTCCAGGCAGCTCCACAGCGTCAAGGCTCACAATCTTTCTTCCCCTCCCCTCCTATGGTCATTGCTCTCTCTTCCTGTGCATCACATTCTGGGCTGGATCGCTGCCCCCTAACGACATCACTGTCACATAATCATATGACTCTCATTATATGTTTACTCTCTGTGTTTGGTCTCATTTATTTATTTTGTCTTGCATGGGAACAAAGCTGAGGTGACGCACTCTGAGAGTTAAGGAGGAAGAGAGGCTTTTCTCGGAAGAGAGGCTTTGGAGTGCAAGCAAAAGGAGTCAGTACCAAGACACACAGAACTGAGAATCTATAATTGTCGTTATGGGATACAGTCATCGCTGTACGTGGCAACTATGGTCTTGGTTCAGCAAGGGAAACAGTACTTGTACACTCAGCTAAACAGCTAGCAATACTACATCTGGTACATGTGTAGGACACAGCAACATGCTGGGAGAGGAGAACCACAGACCCATTACCACAGAACCTGGTCTGGCTCTTATCACCCAGAACGCAGGTTGATGACACTGATAAAGAGTGATGAGAGCCATCAGATGCATCATGCCCATAGTGAGGGGGCATGATAAGGGGGGGTGATAAGGGGGGGGTGATAAGTGATGCCGCCATTAACAATGTCTACACTGTATTTCGGATCAATTTTATGTTATTTTAATGGACAAAAAAATAGCTTTTCTTTCTAAAACAAGGACATTTCTAAGTGACCCCAAACTTTTGAGCGGTAGTGTACGTCTCCATAGCCTTGGTCTCCGGACCTGACAGTGAATACAGCCTTCCCCGGGGTGGTGTAGTGCCCGGGAGAAGGTCGATCCCGCAGTCATAGGGTCGATGTGAGGGAAGCGAAGTGGCCCGGGCCTTGCTGAAAACCTCCCAGAGGTCCTGGTACTCCGCGGGAACGGCGGAGAGGTCAGAGGCTTCCTCCGAGCCCACAGGAAGACGTCCCGGGGCAGGCTGCGCCGACTTCAGGCAATGGGTGTAGCAGAACGGGCTCCAACCCATGATAGCACCAGCAGTCCAGTTGATAAGGGGATTGTGTTGCTGGACCAAAGAAAACACCAATAAAACATGAACCTGAGGAGACTTGATGAGCATGAACTACATTGACTCACTGTGGTTCCCTGACACTCGCAGGTTGATAGGAGTAGTATTGTGGGTGACTCTGCCTATAGAACGCCTATCCAGCGCACTAACGTCCATGGGAATGGAGAGGGGCTGAGTGGGGATGCCCAACTCTGACACCAGGGAAGCGTCCATGAAACTCTCATCGGCCCCAGAGTCAATGAGAACCCGGAGAGATTTCGACTGGTTGCCCAACAGCGGGATGGCATGGAGAGGGGCGTGAGTAAGGGGAATAGAAAAATTCTCCATATGGCCCACCAGAGTACTCGTACCTACTGATGAGCCTGGTCTTTTAATGGACAGGTAGACACGTAATGACCGGTAGTCCCGCAATACAGACAACTCTTGGTGTTAAATCTGCGTAAATGTTCGGCTGGAGACAGCCTAGCTCTGCCGAGTTGCATCGGCTCCGGAAGAGGCGAGTCGGCAGCCCGCAGAGACTCTCGGGGGAATTAGAGTAACCTCGGATTCTCTCGGGAACGTAGACGCCAGGGACTTCCTGGATTCCTCGGAGGCAAGTTGGGAGCCTTGGGCGATCGAGTGGGACCGGAATCAGACCTCCTCTCCCTCCTACGTTCCTGTAGCCGCCAATCAATTCGGATGGTCAAGGCGATGAGCGAGTCAAGATCCGTAGGCAGCTCCCGGGCTGCAAGSTCGTATTTAACCTAAACCGATAATCCATGAAGGAACGTGTCGAACTGGGATTCCGGGTTCCAGGCACTCTCGGCAGCCAACYTGCGGAAATCAACCGCATAGTCCTCCACACTGCGGGAGCCTTGACAAAGCTGGAGTAACTTCCGGAGATAGAGAGACTACTGGAAACTGGAGATAGAGAGACTAAGGAACTTCTTGTGGTGGAGGAGGAGAGAGAGAAGGGAAAGAGGGAAGGGGGGATGAGGAGGAGGAGTGAGATGGGAGGAGAAGGAGGAGGACAATGGGTGGCAGATGAGAGAGACTAAGTTTTTGGGGAGGAGGAGAGGAAAGAAGAAGAGGAGTAAAAGGGAAGTAGAAGAGAGGGAGGAGGAGTGGCACTGGGCCATTTGTCAGAGCTAGTAAACAGGAAGTGGTGGATGGAATGCTCAGTGTTGAGGGTTGTGGCTTAAGAGTTGGCAGACACCCTTATTGACAGTGTTACTCAGGACAATCCAGGACACCAAGAAACGACCTTCCAGGATTTGAAGTCATTCCTGTTAAAATTCCTCCTTTAACAGTTCTCAAAAGCCTCATTCTCAACTCATATAATTCTCCTTCTCAAAGACAAAACACGTATTTAATTTGACAGAGAGTAGCGCCTAACTGAACGTGGCTTTGGATAATAGCGTCTGCTAAATGTTTAAAATGTAAATGCAGTATGAGTCAAACTGGTTATTTTCYTACCTCAACCAACCTTCTACTGGTAGACTGTAGATGAGGTGTGGAGCCTGGTGTTTTCAAGTCTCAGAGTCTCAAGTCTGTCAGTGAGGATGGAAGTCACTTCACATACCTACAAAACAGCAGATTTCTCCACGATGAAATAAGACAGTTGAATGGAAAAATATATATTCAGCACAGAAAAAAGGCTGGAAAGCCCAATTACTGGAGTAACAACAAGAGAGATAGCTACAATAGAATCACATTTGTCTCATGTGTTTTTGTTTAAGCCTGCCCAGCTCTTTGTTTACATGGAGAGGCACTCTGAACTGGGTTGGTCTGGAACAATTCTGTCTGGGAGTCTTTGATGGATTGTGTTGCTTCAGTTATGCTTACTTGTATTTCTGTTGTTCAAAGGGCTTAGTTATATTAAGATGTTTAATCCTTGAGTCTTTCCTGAAGAGAAGAATACTCCTAAAGGGAGAAACCATGTTTTATGAAAATGATTTACTGTGTGTATCATGCTGCAGCATGGCTGTCGTGACAGTGTGATGGGGTTGTTGTGATGTTTACATGTTTGCTTGGCGTGTTTCTCCATCCTGACAGACAGGCCTGTGGTTCCACACTCCAAGCGGTCAGGTCTCCTGTCTCCTCCCATCGACATGGCTTTGATCTGCAGCCGCCCAGGCCGAGCCCTCTGACCAGACCGCTCTGTGAAGGCAGCTCACTGCGCAACCCGAGCAGGGTGGACGAGAGTGCGGGTCCGGGCATGAGGGGGTGCGCCCGTGCTGTAGCATTTATTAATCATCATAATTGTTTGTCCAAGCTCTCATAAAGGAAAAGGGCTGGTAGAAGTCTGCACAGATCTCCTCATACTCCAACTTAGTCACGACTGACTGTTGTTCTACAAAGTCTAGAAGACCTAGACCTACAGTAGTGAGCTCCAGATGTGAGGAGAACATGCTCTCCCTCTCTCACACACACACAGGACTTAGCAAATCAAAAGCAGGATTTGGCCCCCAAAAAACTGAAAATCACATTGCATTTGTTTCGACATGACACAAAGTAGGACGTTATTGTAATGAAAACCACAGGTTTATGAATGYGGGGGGGYTGTCACTATCAGTCTCACATGGTTGGGGTGGTTTGGTCAGGCTGGCTCAGAGAGAGAGAGCTGGACCTCAGCCTGCCAGGACAGATTCAGACAGACAAACAGATGGCCAAGCCAGCTCTTTGAAGCTCTGCAGAACATCCATTACAGAAATCTGCAGCGCTAGGCTGAGATGTAGTGTAGAGTGGAATTAAACAGGACCTAGGGCCCCAAGAGAGAGAAAATGGATCCCAGCCCAGGGCCCTGGTTCCCCCAGAGAGAATAGAACCCAGCTCAGAGTCCGCAGAGAAACACTAGATCCTAGCAGTTCCATCCCTGCAGTCAGATCTCATGAGTTCTCACTGCACCAACATTCATTATTACACACACGAGCACAGAGGTCAGCTCACACTTGCATATGTTTGGTTAAATTTAACTTTACCTGACTACAATACAAGGGGAACTATAGCTATGGACTCAAGCGGTTCAAGGTATCTACAGTAACTCCCAGCTCACCACAGTATAATATTACTGTGAGTTACAGCAGAGCCGTAAACAGATGCTTTAACTCATGAAACCACAAGAGGGCATCGGCCAAGTCTTTCATAGGAATATTACTGAAGGTTCCACAGTTCCCACAGGCAAACCAGGAAATTACATTTTAAATGGTTAGATTGAAAAAAAAAAATTTTTTATGAAATGTATCAAATATATAAATCAAGGCTGAGCATATCAAACCCAGAGTCATATATACATGCCATATTTATTTTTGGGATATAGTATATCTAACCTACCCCCGCCCGTTCACTACTCGCCTATTCTAACATATAATTCTCACATCCCTCATCCAATAAAACAGACAGCAACAGTATAAAGAAATGTCTTTAAATATATTTTATAAGATACACTACTTATGCGTTGGCATTTTAAATATAAAACATCTTATTACTTTGATCTTATTACTTTCTCATGACATTATTTAAAAAAAAGTTGAACATATTATTKATTGAATATCTACAGCTCTATTTCCTGGTTAAAGACTTATCAGACTACAGAATGGCAAAACACTTGGAATGTCAAAGCATTGGCACATTAGTAGGGTTTCAAAATTCCAGATATCCCAGTTAGAAGATTCCCAGAATTAGGAGAAAATAAGCAGGAAATCCAGAATCCAGCAATCAGGATTTCAGGAAATGCTGGACATTTTGGGAAAGTTTAAGGAATTTTGCAACCGTACACATTAGTTAATTCTCAACAACAATAAGACAACAGTATCCTGATGCTACACGATCACAGTAAGATGTCTGGACCATCAGGTAAGAAGCACCATCTCTAGTCTACTGGGCTGACTGGTTGTGGTTCTTCCTCTCCTGCCAGGACTTCTTCCTCAGGTCCAGCTCAGTGTCTGTGAAGGCTGCTGGGCCCCAGTTAGTCATCCTCTGTGGTCCTTTATCGCCTTCACAGACAGAAGGAGAAAGAAAACATCACAGACTGTATTGAAACAATAGAACAAAGACATCAATAGCATTGTAATATGAGTATGGAGAGGAGAACAGAACATGAACATGCAGTGGAGGACATTCTACTATGGTGATGTTGGCCTCTCTCATTCTTACTTACCTGGCTGGATGAGATGGACCAGTCCCTCATGCTTGGCCACCTTGTCTTTCCAGCTCTTGGTCTTATTAGCTGCCTGCTCCAATTTCATTCTCACCTCCTGTAACACAAACACACACTTCCTTTAAGTAATAAATAAGTTATGCTGTTGCTGTTGTCTCCTTGAAGTGGAGACAGTTCTCAGTGAAATCACCACTAGATGGTAACAGAGTGCAAGGAGAGACCTCTATGATGGTTTTGTGTTGTGTCAACAATTGACAGAGGAGTAATTCGAGAAGAAGCCACGTTTGGTGCCAGGGACGGACTGTCTGTTTCAGGCAGCCTTCCACTGACTCAACACTATCTTCAGCTGAATAAAGACCAGTAGTTGCTCACAGACATATAGGTCAAAAGGAAGTACTTACTGCCAAATTTGTTTTAATCTTGTTTATGAAATGTCCCGGCAACACCTTACTTTAAGTGAAGTGTTAATAGGGGACATGGTTCCTACTAACAGCCATATTGAAACACAGACAGGGTGTTGTTCTCTGACCTCGTACTGCTCCAGCGCTCCGTGCCTCTCTCTCTCAAGACTCTCCAGCTGCAAATTGGCTGCCTGCAGGGCCATCTCCTTGGCCAGCCGCTCGCTCTCCAGCTCCTGCTTCTCAGCCTGGGTCTGGGAGATGGCTCTCTGCTGCTGCAGGTGGATTTGCTCCAGCTCCGCTCGCTTGGCTGACTCCTCCTCCAGAAGCCTGTGTACATGCAGAAACAGACAGACCACATGAACCAATCACAGACACACTCAAACAAATGCTGGGTGCAGAACCCTGAGAATGTGAACGTTAACATCTATACACAGCCTACTGATACACTGTTTTTGTGCGAAGTGGTGTACCACATGGCACCCTTTTCCCTATTTAGTGTACTACCTTTAACCAGTGCACGTACACTGAGTGTACAAAACATTAGAAACACCTGCTCTTTCCATGACATAGACTGACCAGGTGAATCCAGGTGAAAGCTAGGATCCCTTTGTCATGACTGACCACGAGAATCCAAATAGGTCAGATCAGGTTTACAATGAATAACTCAGACCCCATTTCACCCGTAGAGGGGGGAGGAAAGAACTAGTGGGGATTGACACTCACGTCCTGTTGTAAATCAAGGGAGGAGATCCAGGCTTGTGCTCTCCAAATTCACCAAAGGAATGTGCTTTGTCTCAACAGACCTTTTCCCACTGAAACTCTAACACGTTAAAAAGTGAATACTGGAACAATATTTCTAACGTAGAACGTGTCATTTTGTTTGTTGTTTTGTGATGTCATTAAAAATGTTATGAAGGAAATACTGTAACTTGGAAAGTATACATACCACATGGATGAAGTTCCCATACTATGTGTTGTGCATGTAATATGGAAAATGATTAGTGTTTTTTTGTTAAAGAGAGGGATGTGATTTGAAAAGTTATAAGAGATCATTGTTTTCCAAAACATTGCACAGTGAGTAATCACCACCCCAGAGTGAGGTCAGGGAGCGTGCCTGCCTGCCAGAACCGCCCCTTTCCAGCAAAAGGTATAAATGATGGGTTAAGAAAAAAACACATTGAACCAGAAAAAGTGTGAAGCAGCAACTACATCTTTAAAATGGTTTGAACTTTGAATCTCAACACGAGGTGGAGACGATAAACTCACCTCCAGGACAATCACTGGTACGGCTGTTTAGCTGTCCTAAGTAAAGTATCTTCGAAAGCGAATTTAAGTAGGACCATCCTGTTACTCTGCTCAAACCATCGTATTACGTTACTCTCATCACCACACCGGGAAACCATTGATACGGCTGGCTAGCCCATCTTCAAAGAAGTATCTTCAAGAGTGAATGGAAGAAAAATCAACTCTGTAGTTCTGTTCAGGACTACACGACAAGTCCCCGGATACCGGACAACTACGAAGAAGGACAACAGTAGAAGAGTTGTTGGAATCATTTTGGACAATCAGAACCTTACAAGCGTGCCGTGAAACACCCTTTCCAAGTCTGCCCCGTTCACRGAGAGATCCCCGGCGAACCCAGGCATTTCACGTAAATACATTCATGATGTCTTGCTCAAAGCGGGCGGCGGTTCGTGTGCAAAGTATATGGTTATTGTAGGTGAGAGTAGTTTCTGAATGTGGCAGTGTTAAGTGTCTCTGTCCCTCTCTCTCCATCTCTTCTTTAACAAGCATCCATGTTGTTGTCATTCCGCTAGGGATCTGTTTTCAGCGTATTACGTCTCCAGTCAATAACCGGTGCAGAGTGTGTGTGTGTGTGTGTGTGTGTTGATCTTGTGTTCCCATTTAATTAGCTAGTAAATAAATAATTAAACCAATTTGTGTAGTACTGAATCATAATTAAGGCTCGGGTTTTCGCTGATGCAAGGAGGTTACGACTGCTCAGAATGATGATATGATACGAGGTTATGATTAATAAGTTGACTGTTTATAGATATGATAGGTAAAGACCTTTTAGAGTTTAATTCAGGAGATGGTAACGCTTTAAAMAACCACTCTCGTGGTGCCCCAGATCCTAATTAGTTAATTGTTACATGATTAATTTAATTGTGTAACAATTAAACATAGTTAGTTAATTAGATAAATATGAGGGCAAAAGGGGAAGCAATTCAATATTAGAAAGGTGTTCCTAATGTCTTGTACACTCAGTCTGTGAGTGTCAAGTGTGTGTTGCGTCTAACCTGGTCTGTAGTTTGCGCATGGTCTCCTCATCCTGCCTGGCCTGTCTCTCGTCCTCTAGTGCTTCCTCCAGGCGGTGGTACATGTCCTCCAGCTCCCTGACACGCTGCAGGTACTGCTCCAACTCACTGGACTTCTGGGCCACCTGCTCCTCCATCTGCTGACGTACCTGACAYGGGACAATGGACACACACAGGTTGATATGATAATCTGGACACAGACATGAATGCACACACACACACACGTGCACACACACCACCACAGAACAAAGTAGCATGTGGTGTGCATATGACAATCAATTCTGTTTAGTGTAGATTTTGCCAGATAACTCCATAAATAATACTCATACTGTGAGTAATAGTAATACTAATAGTAATAACACTTTGTTATTCATCAAACGCAATGATTCAAAGTCATGAGAGAAGTCTTGCTGAGCAATACGTTGTTGCAGTGATTCTGAGTATGCACTTCCTGGAACAGAGCTAGAGTGTAGCTTTGTGGTTGGTTACCATTTTCTCTCTCTCCAGGTCCGTTCTGTAGCGGTCCTGCAGGTCAGCCTGGGTCTGTTTTCTCCTCTGCTCCTCCAGAGTCGCTGTGGCAGCTGCCTCCTCCAGTTTCTGTCAGGAGCCAAGGGAGAGGAAGCCTTAACACTAGAAAAGCCTGCTCCCCCTCGAGGCAATGACGAGAATTTTGGACGTCAACATTCTAATTGTCTAATAAATACATTTTATACATTTTCTATCGCAAAAATAATCCTTTGGTTGTGTTTACGAAGGTATTAGGTAACATTATAATATGAAAGAAAATGTATTTCAAAGAGCAAAATAGCATTTTCATTAATTTATGTAACTGTAGTCTACCAACAAAAAGCCACTAAATCACATTATTAATTCACTAAGGGCAGGTCTTAAAGGGACACTGCAGTCAAAAACGGGATTTTCTTGTTTTGTTAATGATACTTCCACACTATGAGGTTGAAAGCATTTCAATGGCAAAAGGAGGCCCAAGGAAATAAATTATAAAAAATATATTTGGAGTTATTTTCATGAAATAAACACAGTAGCTGTTTTCGAATACTCATACCTACCGCACTAACTTACCGCACTATAATTGACGTAAATTGAGTATATAGTATGCTTATTGGTCATAGTTTGGATTTAGTTAGTATACCGAAAGTTCCCGGATGTCGTACTAAATTCGCCAAAATACAAAGTACACAATCAGTGGACACTATTGCCGTGCTTTTAGGGCCCATAACGAAATTCTTCAGGAAATGGTCGTGGCTTCACAACGTTTCAGATTTGAAGAAAATTGTGGAATATATGCAGCCGAAATCCGACGAGAGCGGATACAAATTCATTGCTTTAACTAACTTTGACAAATGTTAAGAAAATGTTGAGCAATGTAATAAAGTAATTACCTTTCAAATAAGTTACACGTTATGTTGGTCGACAATTTGTTAGCTACGCTTTCCTTATGAACCGCATAGCATTACAGCAGTAAGTACCGGTATGTTAGCTAGTTACGTAACGTTAGTTGGCTACTAATACATCAAACTTGCCAGGCAGTTTATTAACTATCTGCTATCTAAATAACTACCTAACATTTATTGACTTGATTATTCAAATAATTCTTAGCTAAGTGGTATAGTCGTGGCGCGTTAATTCTGGCTATCTACTCCAATTTCAGAACACTGAGTGTGCCAGAGTACAGAATAACTGATGAATTTACAAACGCTCAACACCCTTTGAATATGGTCGGTGTCCGTAAACGTCGTAATTAAAAAAAAAAAACTTTATTAAATTGTTGCCAGCAGCACAGTTACAGTCACCAATGCTATGGACAACATAAAAACAGCCTAACCAGCTCTGCTAGGGCGAGTAAAATGGTCAGAGTGGGGTGTTCTCTTATGTCTGGAAATAGCTAGCCAACGTTAGCTTGGGTGCTTGACTGCCATTGGCGTTGAATGCTCGATCAACCCTACTCATTGGCCAGAATGTCTGTTAGTAAATTCAGAGCGCACACTGGACAATCTGACAACGCTCTGGATTTACGAACGCCCAGAGCACACTCTGGCACTCCAGATTGAGTTTACGAACACACCCAAAATCGTAAAATGTCTAGCTAGTCATTTGTTATGCTAACAAGCTAGCAAGAGGTTGCATAGCCACAGCATCAACTTCCGGTAGACAGGAGAAGCGCTAGTACTCAACTGAAACGATACTTTAACGTTTGTTTACAGTATACTAAAATGTTATGTAGTATGTAGTATATACTCATTAAGTATGTATACAGTATGTTAGTATGGGTATTCGAACAAAGATAGTGATTTATTAGACAGAGTCATGATTTACAAAAGAACATTAAAAAGACTGCATGGGGGCTTTAAGGAACATTATGAATTCAAGAAAATGCATTTCAAAATAACAGAATGGCATATTTTGAGTTTAAATATATTACTGTGGTTTGAGTGTTGCGCATGTAATCGCAGTAAATCTGCCAATTTTTTTACATTTTGAAATCAAGCTCAAGGGGTCATTTTTAAGAGTTGTTTAACAAGGATATATGATTTAGAAACTGCAGAATCTGCTCCTTCTGATACATATATAGACATCAAAACGTCTTACCTGCTTGTGACTCTGTAGGAGAATTTTAATAAGTCACTTTTTGGTTCTCCTTCCCCTGCCTCTGTGTAAATATGTATTACTATCACTACGCTGCTGTTCATTAATTATTGATTGCCATTACCATAAGTATTTATCCATTTATGCTGCTACTGGTCATTATTACTCCTGTTGACATGAATATATTACCATTAGTATATTACAGTAAGTATTTATATATTCCTGCTACCGGTCACTTTTCAGCCCTGCCATACTGCCCCTGAGTGGCGCAGCGGTCTAAGGCACTGCATCTCAGTGCAAGAGGCGTCACTACAGTCCCTGGTTCAAATCCAGGCTGTATAACATCTGGCCGTGATTGGGAATCCCATAGGGTGGCGCCCAATTCGCCCGGGTTTGGCCTGGGTAGGCTGTATTTGGATTTAAGAATTTGTTCTTAACTGACTTGCCTAGTTATATAAAGGTTAAAATAATAAATGTACAGTACTGTGAAAAAGTGTGAAAAAATGCTGTCAAGTAAAAATGCTTTCAAAAATAGACATGTTAATCGATTATATTTATCAATTAACAAAATGCAAAGTGAGTGAACAGAAGAAAAATGTGCATCAAATCAATATTTGGTGTGAACACCCTTTGCCCTCAAAACAGCATCAATTCTTCTAAGTACACTTGCACACATTTTTTGAAGGAACTCGGCTGGTAGGTTGGGCCAAACGTCTTGGAGAACTAACCACAGTTCATCTGTGGATTTAGGCAGCCTCAGGTGCTTCTCTCTCTTCATGTAATCCCAGCCAGACTCGATGATGTTGAGATCAGGGCTCTGTGGGGGCCATTCCATCACTTCCAGGACTCCTTGTTCTTCTTTACGCTGAGATAGATCTTAATGACTTTCGCTGTATGTTTGGGGTCGTTGTCATGCTGCAGAATAAATGTATAGAATTWAAATTTATATTTTATAAATTTAAATTGATAATCTATAGAATATATAGTTTAGGTGTAGTTTCGAGGGGCCATCATCTGCCTCGCAGGCTGACTGCCAGTGAATGACTGGCGGTGAATGAGGGGCAGGGGGGAATGTACTCTTAAAATAGCTTATAACACAAATTATGTTTGTGATAATYAGATTCTAACAACAACAGTGTGTTATATAGACTTATTTAGGAAAAATCAAGGACGGGGTGGACATGGCTTTAAAAATGGCAGAGTAATTAAAAAAGTACATTCTCTTTGAGTCAACGTGACAGTGTTAATTCAGCCTTTACACTCTCAACTAAAGGTTACTTTGAAAAGGAACTTGCCTTTGAGTTTGGTCTAAACGAGAAAAAACTGATATTGCTTTTCAGTGGGACAAGCTACACTCATTAGACTTATCGGACCCCTTTATCATATGTTTATCCTTTATAATTGTGACAATACAGCAACAAAATAATATTTAAACAATTGGACAGTGGTAGTTGATCTGATTTTGTTTGACATTTTAGTCATTTAGCAGATGCTCTTATCCAGAGCGACTTACAGTAGTGAGTGCATACCTTTTCATACTCCCCCACCCCCTTGGGAATCAAACCCTGAACCCTGGTGTTGCAAGCACCATGCTCTAAAAACTGAGCTACACAGGATTTGAGTTGAGAACTTGAGTAGAAAAGAATGATGCATAAGAAGAAAAGCTGGGCCTCCAGATGCTGGTGCAAAGGGGGAAGTGGGTAGTCTGAGACAGATCTAAATAACCAGCAGACCAGCACCGGAATACAGGCATCAGCTCTTTCACAGGTGTCCCTGAGCCAGCTACATTTGCATAAGTGCTTTTTTCCCCTTCTCAGATCTAATGAAAAACAAGGCAACAGTAAACATGTCGTCCCCCAGGAATGGTGCAGCACCCCCTTTGGGCCAATCAGTGTAATTTTGTAAATTACGGATCTCTATGGCAAGATTAATCATTCACCCAAGTTTAGTGAAAATCGGGCCAGTGGTGTCTGAGATATTGCTTGGGTTAGCTAGACTCATATCCCTGAGCATGTGGGTCAAAATTCATGTGGGTCAAACAGATTAACCCCTAAGGTTAATGTCCGCGCCCCTTGGAAATCTAATTAGCATAATACATTGCATTGGATGCGTCTCAATCCACCAAATCCGCCTATGTCGCACTTCCGCATCTGAGGTGAAAGGTGACAAAGCTTGAGCGGTCAGACCATGAGACATCCCGAAATTCGGGCTTCCACAAAATCATCTGTAGTGTCCGAAAGGTTTGGCTTACAAACTATTGTTCTGCTCTAGGACGCCCACAGGCCTCACAAGACTCGTCTGAAGGTCCCCTAGTACCAGCTGAAAAAAATTTAATAGATGTACTGTATATATGGAGACTGTTGAGTGCTTTAAATACATGTAAAAAATATATATACTAATGTTTCCTGATTTTTCTTATATCTCTCAAATATAGTACAAACACTTCAGAACAAACTTCCTTTAGATTTTTTTGGGGGCACTATCCGTTGTTCCATTTAGTGAATCTGTTWTTCAATGCATTTGTATGGGCTAATAGCAGTAAGACCAAATAACAATTTTCATCAAACAATTTTTTGAATATATTTGTATATATAGGGTTGAATGGCGGGAACCCGGTTACCGAGATTTACATGGATTTCCCGCCCAAAACCTCTCCCTTTTCCAAGGATAAATAACTGTGAAAAAACATTAAATTATAATAAATTATTTACATGAACAGCATGGCGTGAAATGGAACTGTTAAATGATATGCGATGTCTAAATCTGGCTTCTCTACGGCCTCTGCATGATGAATCATCAACGCTCAGGGTGGGGACAGACAGCCCATCTCAGTATAGAACGCAGTTCACAATGCATGTAGACTTATTATTTCATCATGGTAACTGTTTTTTCTTGTGACAGGTAGGCCTATATTTGCTGCAGCATAGCCTATGCTACAGTAATATAAAGACAGAATGCGCATCTAATTTACCCATATCCATCTGGCTTTCGAGGGTCACTTAATTTTTTTATTGTAAAGATTTATTTTATTTTATTGCAGCTGCAGAGTGATAAAACAACCTATCACTCGAAATTCGTTGCTGTAAATCAGTGCATGCGCGAGCACTCTCTCACAGTCTTTCTCTCGCCATCAACTCCATTCAAATTGCATCCAAAATAGATAATTCTGTTCTAGATTGATATATAGCCCTACATATAGATGTCCTAGCCTACCTCTTTCAGGTAATAAATTAAATGCAGTAGTAGCCTTATATTTAGCTAATTATCGATGGTTATGCATAATAAGCTTCTAACATAGCCTCTGTCTCTTGCACAATACGCACACACCTGTGCTCCGCTGGCCTCTCTCCTTAAATAACACTCCAGAGCTCTTGGAGTCCCATGCAAGAAAAGCTAGACTAGAATAGCTTGCTGGACATACATTATCTTTGCATTTCTTATACCAATAGACTATTCAAAGAGGGATGCAAGCCCTTGTAGCCGGAATGTTAAATACAGCAGCCAATAGAACTCAGGTAGGCTATAGCAGTTACTTATTCCGAGCCATAACCATTCAATCTTCATGAAGAGAAGTGAAAGCCGTGTGCATCTAATTCAAGTCCTATATTATTCAAGGAGGACATTAGAATGATGACGATAAGGACTATGAAACGTATTTTATTTAACTATTGAAAAAGAGGAAGAAATGAAGCAACAATAGAGAGAGAAAGAGGAGGTAGGCTAATAACATTAGGGGAAATATTATGAAAGGTAGGCCTATATACACTGCTCAAAAAAATAAAGGGAACACTTAAACAACACAATGTAACTCCAAGTCAATCAGTGTTGCTTCCTAAGTGGACAGTTTGATTTCACAGAAGTGTGATTGACTTGGCGTTACATTGTGTTGTTTAAGTGTTCCCTTTATTTTTTTGAGCAGTGTATATATATCAGCCTACAAATTATACAAATAAGCTCTATTAAATTTCAAAATGTATAACTTTGTAACTTTGTAGGCCACATGTGCTGCACCAGAATTGTATGTTCTCGCCCTGCTTTATCATATTTTGAACGATGTGCGTAAATCCAGTCCATAAAATCCAGTACAGTAATACAGTTCACACTCAAAAAGATTAGCCTAGCAGAGCTGGTTTAATTTATTTACCCAAGAGAGCATACAGTGCCTTTGGAAAATATTCAGACCCCTTGACTTTTTTCACAATTTGTTAG
Organism: Salvelinus sp. IW2-2015; assembly: GCF_002910315.2. Classification (NCBI taxonomy): domain Eukaryota; kingdom Metazoa; phylum Chordata; class Actinopteri; order Salmoniformes; family Salmonidae; genus Salvelinus; species Salvelinus sp. IW2-2015. The sequence continues at coordinate 20,735,494 of NC_036850.1, read as the reverse complement.
GTTACAGCCTTATTCTAAAATGGATTAAATAATTTTTCCCCCTCATTAATCTACACCCCATAATGACAAAGCAAAAACAGGTTTTTAGACATTTTTGCTAATTGATATCAAGAGCAGTGTGCGGTTTCCTTTTCCTTCATCTTGTTCAATTGATGCCATGCACCTGCAAATAAGATTGCTCAGCTGTGCGAGTGCCTTTTTGTATTTGCTAATTGATATACAAAGAAAACCTGAAATATCACATTTACATAAGTATTCAGACCCTTTACTCAGTACTTTGTTGAAGCGCCTTTGGCAGAAATTACAGCTTCGGGTCTTATTGGGTTTGACGCTACAAGCTTGGCATACCTGTATTTGGGGAGTTTCTCCCATTCTTCTCTGCAGATCCTCTAAAGCTCTGTCAGGCTGGATGGGGAGCATCGCTGCACAGCTATTTTCAGGTCTCTTCAGAGATGTTCAAATCGGGTTGAAGTCCGGGCTCTGGCCGGGACACTCAAGGACATTCAGAGACTTGTCCTGAAGCCACTCCTGCGTTGTCTTGGGGTCATTGTCCTGAACCTTTACCCCAGACTGCGTTCCTGTGCGCTCTGYAGCAGGTTTTCATCAAMGATCTCTCTGTACTTTGCTCTGTTCATCTTTGCCTCAATCCTGACTAGTCTCCCAGTCCCTGCCGCTGAAAAACATCCCCACAGCATGATGCTGCCACCACCATGCTTCATRGTAGGGATGCTGCCAGGTTTCCTCCAGACGTGACACTTGGCATTCAGGCCAAAGAGTTCAATCTTGGTTTCAACAGACCAGAGAATATTGTTTCTCATGGTCTGAGAGTGTTTAGGTGCCTTTTGGCAAACTCCAAGTGGGCTGTCGTGTGCCTTTTACTGAGGAGTGGCTTCCGTCTGGCCACTACAATAAAGGCCTGATTGTTGGAGAGTTGCAGAAATGGTTGACCTTCTGGAAGGTTCTCCCATCTCCACAGAGGAATTCTAGAGCTCTGTCAGAGTTACCATTGGGTTCTTGGTCATCTCCCTGACCAAGGCCCTTTTCCCCCAATTGCTCAGTTTGGCCGGGCGGCCAGCTCTAGGAATAGTCTTGGTGGTTCCAAACTTCTTCCATTTAAGAATGATGGTCACTGTGTTCTTGGGGACTTTCAATGCTGCAGAAATGTTTTGGTACACTTCCTCAGATCTGTGCCTCYACACAATCCTGTGTCTGTATGTGTTTGTAAACTTCTGACCCACTGGGAATGTGATGAAAGAAATAAAAGCTGAAACAAATCATTCTCTCTACTATTATTTTGACATTTCACATTCTTAAAATAAAGTGGTGATCCTAACTGACCTAAGACAGGGATTTTTTTACTAGGATTAAATGTTAGGAATTGTGAAAAACTGAGTTTAAATGTATTTGGCTAAGGTGTATGTAAACTTCCGAATTCAACTGTACATATAAATATATGGATGAATGTTTATTGGTCAATAAAGGCCATGTTTTAGATACTAGTCTGGAAAATATTGCATTGAGAGACCTTTGTCCATAGACGCCACATATCAAGTTTCGTGTAGATCGGTCATTCGTTACCAGAAGAGTAGTATTTTTCACAAAATTCAAAATGGCAGAAAATCCATCATGGCGGACCTTGTGTCCTTAAGGCAAAATTGTTCCTTGTGAGGAAAGGGACCTATGTAGCGAATTTTATGACTTTAGGTCAAACGGGGTGAGGTGCGTGACCTTCCAAAATTAGCATTTTCTATCTGTTGTTATAGAGCCACCATCTGGCCAATCAGTGTACTTTTGTAAATGCCGAATCTCTATAGCAAGGCGCATCATTCACCCAAGTTGTCAAAATCGGGCCAATGCTGTCTGAGATATCGCATCTGACTTACGTATGAACATACAAACGTACTAACGGACGGAGACAGATCCACAGTACCCTCCCCGATTTCATCGTGGGGGACAATGATCTGTTTCTGAAATTCATAAACATTTCTAACATAATATGCTTGATTCACTGCATTTGGGAATTAAGGTAAGTTCTCTACAAGTTTTACACTAGTTAAACTTGGGTCAAAGTTAAGCATGAGACTTCACGGTATGGTGTTCATTAATGAGGAACTGAAACTCCTCTGGGAATAACAGAAACCACAGCCCCCCATAACCCCCTCCCCCAGGCAATACTATGAGAGCATCTGAGCCATGTGACAAATAAACCTTCACTAAACAAATTGTATATCAAAACAGCAATACTTAACTGTAAACATAAAATGTATATTTGTATACATGTACAAAAATATATAATAAAAGGGTATGGGAGAAAGCAAGTGGAGAGAGAGAACGAGAGAGAGCAGTCTGGGAGAGAGATAGAGAACGAGAGAGCGAGAGAGAGCAGCCTGGGAGAGAGAGCGCGAAAGCGAGAGATAGCGCGAAAGCGAGAGAGAGATAGCGAGAGAGAGAGAGATAGCGAGAGAGAGAGAGATAGCGAGAGAGAGAGAGAGAGAAGAGACCAGAGGAGATAGAGAGATATAAATAGAGAAGAGCAAGAGATAGCAGAGAGAGAGAGAGCGAGGTGAGATTGTTTTGGTTGACTTTGATGGGGCTGGGTGGTCTGGCTTATGCTTTTTGTGTTAGGGGAGGAGATAATAGACCCGGGAGATAGATAGAGTAGACTGGCTACGATTTTATGAGTATGTGTGGATATAGATCATTCGAGATTGAGAGTGAGTATGATGACTGGGCGGTCATGTAGGGATCAGGGGAGGGAGATAGAAATAGAGAGAGATATGGAGATTAGGCCTACCGAGGAGCTTATGAAGCGAAGAGAGAAGATGCACGCTAAGCTGTGGTGCGGCATGTCACGTATGAAGTCGTAAGAGAGACGGCCGACGGAGAGATCAGCGCAGATGTAGACGCAATAGAGGTACGGAGACTGATAGATACCACGATGTAGATGATTGTATCTTGCAGGAGAGATATGGGAGGTAGGATGTGGTGGGCCTGGTTGAGCTGGGATAGATAGAGAGATGGACATATTACGATAGAGAGAGAGATAGGGAGACTAAGAGTGTATATAGATTATGTGAGATGATCATATCAATAGAGAGAGCAAGGATACGATAGCTGGATGTTAGGAGAAGCAGCGAGTGGAGAGGCGTCGTAAGAGAGCACTACCGGCGGCGTAGATTGAGAGGTTAGATAGCGAGAGATGATTTTTACGAGGCGACAGAGACTTGGGGTAGGGTACAGAAGATGAGGGGAGGGTATTTTGGATACGCGACGAGAGAGTATACGCATCTGCGAGAGCAGAGCTATAGATAGTCGTGATTGGTAGAGATGATAGTGACTTCGCGAGAGAGATAGAAGAGAGAGATATGATATGAGTCGAGTATCAGAGACGAGCTTTGTGATGAGGTTTTTTATGTTACCCTCAAGATCGAGATCACGCTTTCGAGACGACGAGATTAGTCGTAAGAGAGATATGCATTGAAGGAGAAGCTATGCCGAGCATTGTAGTCTGATTATATAATATTCAGAGGCAGAGGATAAGCTGAGATAGCAGAGTATAGGGAGATGCATTATCAGCTTTAGAGACATGTGGGTGAGCGGCGTCTACGACCCCCGTAGTGGTTCAATGTCGCACGAGAGTAGATTTTATCAGTGGTGCAGACGCAGAGACGAGTATGAGTATGCCTTAGTACTAGCGGAGAAGAGATTATTGGCCGCGAGAGAGATAGATACGCGCCAGAGTAGATCAGACTGAGCAGAGATTTAGAAGAGATGGCGGAATAGTTAGGATAGAGAGAGAGACTAGAGAGACTTGAGAGGGAAGATAGAGAGGGATAGAAGCGAAGCGAGAGAGATAGCGAGAGAGAGATGCGATAGATAGAGAGAGAGAGATAGAGATAGTAGCGAGAAGAGAGATAGATAGCAGAGGAGAGAGAGATAGATAGCGAGAGAGAGAGATAGATAGCGAGAGAGAGATAGATAGAGCGAGAGAGAGTCGGATAGAGATAGACGAGAGAGATAGAGATAGAGATATAGACATGCGAGATAGAGAGAGTAGGATAGACGGAGATATAGATAGACGAGAATAGACGAGAGATAGCGAGAGAGAGAAGAGGAGAAGGAGATAAGAGATAAAAAGGCGAAGAGAGAGCGTAAGAGAGATCGGAGGAGAGATAGAGAGATAGATACCAGAGGAAGATAGAGAGATAGAGATATATAAATAAGAGAGATAGATAGAGATAGCGAGAGATAGCGAGAGAAGAGAGCGCGGAGATATACCGAGCGAGAGATACCGAGAGATAGAAGAGGAGATAGAGGAGAGAGAGTAACGAGAGAGAGATAGATAGCGAGAGAGAGATAGATGCGAGAGAGAGATAGATAGCGGAGAGAGATAGATAGCGAGAGAGATAGATAGCGAGAGAGATAGATAGCGAGAGAGATAGGATAGAGCGAGAGAATAGATACGAGAGAGATAGATAGCGAGAGAGATAGAGAGATGGATAGAGATAGAGAGAGAGATAGAGACCAGAGGAAGATAGAGAGATAGAAATAGAGAGATAGAGAGAGATAGATAGAGAGAGAGATAGATAGCGAGAGAGATAGAGAGATGGATAGAGATAGAGAGAGAGATAGAGACCAGAGGAAGATAGAGAGATAGAAATAGAGAGATAGAGAGAGATAGATAGAGAGATAGCGAGAGAGAGAGATAGCGAGAGAGAGAGAGATAGCGCAAGAGAGAGAGATAGCGAGAGAGCGTAGAGAGATAGCGAGAGAGCGTAAGAGAGATAGCGAGAGAGATAGAGAGAGAGACTGATAGATAGAGAGATATAAATAGAGAGAGAGGTGGATAGAGAGATATAAATAGAGAGAGAGATAGAGAGATAGCGAGAGATAGATAGGCGAGATAGAGATAGCGAGAGAGAGAGAGATAGATAGATCGAGAGATAGCGAGAGATAGATAGCGAGAGAGATAGAGAGCGAGAGAGATAGATAGCGAGAGAGATAGAGAGATTGGATATGTAGGATAGAGAGAGAGATAGAGACCAGAGGAAGATAGAGAGATAGAGAATAGAGAGAGAGATAGAAGAGATATAGATAGAGAGATAGCGAGAGAGAGAGATAGATACGAGAAGAGAGAGATAACGAGAGAGATAGTGTAAGAGAGATAGCGAGAGAGTAGATAGATAGCGAGAGAGAGATAGATAGCGAGAGAGAGATAGATAGCGAGAGAGAGATAGATGCGAGAGAGAGATAGATAGCGAGAGAGAGATAGATAGCGAGAGAGAGATAGATCGCGAGAGAGATCGAGAAGATAGAAATAGAGCGAGATAGAGAGAGAGATAGAGAGATAAGGAAGAGATAGCGAGAGAGAGAGAGAGATAGATACCAGAGAGATAAGAGAGATAGAGATATATAAATAGAGAGAGATAGATAGAGATAGCGAAGAGAGCGTAAGAGAGATAGCGAGAGAGATAGAGAGATAGATACCAGAGGAAGATGAGAGATAGAGATATATAAATAGAGAGAGATAGATAGAGATAGCGAGAGATAGCGAGAGAGAGAGCGCGAGATATAGCGAGCGAGAGATAGCGAGCGAGAAGATATCGATAGATAGCGAGAGAGATAGATAGCGAGAGAGATAGATAGAGAGATAGATAGACTGATAGATGGATATAGATAGAGAGAGAGATAGAGACCAGAGGAAGATAGAGAGATAGAAATAGAGAGATAGAGAGATATAGATAGAGAGATAGCGAGAGAGAGAGCGGAAGAGAGATAGCGAGAGAGATAGAGAGAGAGACTGATAGATAGAGAGAGAGATGGATAGAGAGATAGAGAGAGATAGAGACAGAGGAAGATAGAGAGATATAAATAGAGAGAGATAGATAGAGATAGCGAGAGATAACGAGAGAGAGATAGCGAGAGCGATAGCGTAAGAGAAGTAGCGAAAGAGAGATAGCGAAAGAAGAGAGAGATAGCGAAAGAGAGATAGATAGCGAGAGAGAGATAGATCAGCGAGAGAGAGATAGATAGCGAGAGAGAGATAGATAGCGAGAGAGAAGATAGATAGCGAGAGAGAGCGATAGAGTAGCGAGAGAGAGATAGATAGCGAGAGAGATAGCGAGAGAGATAGAGATCGAGATATAGATAGAGAGAGATAGAGAGATAGCGAGCGAGAGATAGCGAGAGAGAGAAAGAGATAAGCGGAGAGAAATAGCGAGAGATATCGAGAGAGAGAGATATAGAATAGAGAAGAGATAGGAGGG